>NC_048914.1:96830-160502 GCF_011077185.1 Oxyura jamaicensis | reverse complement strand
AAAAGAAAAGAAAAGAAAAGAAAAGAAAAGAAAAGAAAAGAAAAGAAAAGAAAAGAAAAGAAAAGAAAAGAAAAGAAAAGAAAAGAAAAGAAAAGAGCAACAAACACAGAAGAGACAGTTCATGGAAGTTAGGGATTTAAATCTTAAATATTTGTGCATGGTTTGATTTCTAGAGACCATCACTGCATATGACTAGGCCTTCAACTGGCATGAATGTCATATCCCCTCTGAAGGTCTATTTACATCCCATGATGCTTTTCTGTTCTGAAAGTCAATCAGCATTGCCCAAAATACATTTTAACCTGGGAGCTACAGAGCTGTTGGCAGTAGGCATCAATACGATGTTTGCAAAAGCAGTTTTCTCTCAAGGCAGTCTGGGCTCCTGCACCCACCAGCACCTACAACTTTATTCCACAGAGCGCAGCCACACAGCCCGGTCCTCCAATTTCTGAGTGTTTCTGTGGTTTCTAAAGGTAAGTTTATTTTTTAAAGTTTGCTTTTGTGAGATTGAAAGCTGGCAGGGGTAGTGGGATTTAATTGGCAAAAATTATAGTGCTCTTCTTTTTCTCCCCTTATTTTCATTGCACTTAAAGTCACATTTTCAAACAGTTTTTGTCTGTGTCATGCTTGTGTTTATATGCAAGAGCTTGGTGAAAAAGAAAACTTTCTAAGTAAAAAATTAGAGGAAAAAAATCCCAAGGTATGACTTGAATACATCAGCCATAATCAGTCAGGACCTTCCATTTATCAGTGGATCTAACAAAGTATGTTTTTATCAGGAAATTGATTATTTTTTCTGCTATTTTTTACAGCTCTTCTGCAGTAGAGCTCTTGATGGCTAACTTGGGTTGTAGAAAAACCATATCTATTACAAATGTAAACCCAACTGGAGAATTGTGTATCCCCATCCATTTTTGCAGTATCTTGGAAGCTATGCCAACATCGATACCCTTGGGAATTTTTTTGTTGGGTTCAATACACTTCATCTACTAGAAGGTGCCAGGTCAATTTTAGAGCAAAATTATTTATGCCTGCAGCTGGGTAGGTGTTATGCTGTTTTTTCTTTCCATCAGCAGCCTCCTGAACCCCAGAATTAGCAGAATATTCCTGGGAATACCCAGGAAGCCAAGGCTCACCACTGATGTGCGTTATCCCTTAAAGTAGACAGGTCTGCAGCATGGTTGTCCATCTACAGGTGTTTGCCCATAAAATAAATTGCTTCCTACATCTGAAGAAGAATTGTTGGGTCAAAAATCCCAAATCTGTTAGATCAAGGGATGTCTTCAGATAGCAACTGGGTCTAGGCTGGAGCTCAGATTGGTCTCAAGATGGTCTCTGCCTTGAGGGAAAATGAGTCAATAATTTAGCAACCCAAGCAGAACAGACCTGGCCAGTTGTGGACTCTCCCAACTATTTAGGTGCACACAGTTTGCTTTTTATTTCTAACTTGGCTTGAATTGAGATTCTGTTTCCTTACAGTAGATGGGTAATGATATGATATTACCATGAATGCAAGCAGTTGAAACAAGGGATGCAAAAAGACTGGCTCTCTGACTGCTTTCAAAGTGACTTTGGGAGGCATCGACCAGGCTGCCATTAATAGTAACCGTTCTCCCATCCAAGTCAAGTGTGAAAGGCAATCACTGGAGGTCAGATAATCAGGAGATTAATTAGTGACTGTGGCAAAATCCAAATAAACTCACATGGGGAAGATGAAATGGGGATGTGAGTAGTGAAAAATCAGGCTGCATTTAGAACAAGAGGGAAAAAAAACAAAGTGCTTCTGCAAAACCTCTATTAGCTGTGCAGGTCTCCCCTACTCCCAGCACACAGCCCCATCACAACAGCTCTGTTAGCTGAGTGAGTTTCCATAATCATACTGGCAAATCTATCTAATAACCACTTGAGCCTTCCTACAAGCAGCAGGAGACATTGCCCTGCATTGACAGCAGGAGACAGGTAAATTTTATCCAAATTTTCTGAACTGTGGGGAGAGTGGAGGTGCAGTGATGGCACAGAGTGAGGCAAGTCTGAGCCAGCTGCTACAGGTGGGCAAGGTGAGATGAGTGCACTGCAAGAGGTGGTGGAGAGTCCCCAGCATGTTCTCATTCTCCCAGGAAGGTCTCTGCGTTAGCTGGGGACACACACAAGGGTTTCCCATAGCAGGGAACATCCAGCAGGTGAGCAAAGAGTCTTTTCACCAGCCCAGCACCCATTAAAATCACCTCCCTCTTTTCTCTGCCTTGACCCCACCATTCAGCTCTCAGCAAGCAACAGGACCATGCTGGAGGATGAGGATGGGCTGACCGAGAGGGGTCTCAGCAGCTCAAGGAGGAGATACGATGATGAAGAAGGTGAGTGAAGAAATTAGGATCCCCAAAATGGCAGCATAATATCCTGTTATATGCCTGCAGGGTCTTTCTGACATCAGTGCATCAGAGCTCCTGGAATTCAGGGCTGCACAACATGAAAAAAGCTCCTGTGGGTAAAACAAGGTCTTTTGACCCTGTTGGGAAGGAGGCAAATATCTCCCTGGCTTTTGTTTGAAAGTTAGAAATGCTCAGATCTGCTCTCTAAAGTTTATCCCCTCACCCCAGATTATCACTCCATCTATATTGGGGTGCCAGTGCCCCGGGGCTACCGAAGGAAACGGCGCCGGCGGCGATCTGCCTCCAGCCGGGACAGAGCGAGTGAGAGCGAGCGGCACTATGAGCAGCAGGAGCGCTCCGACACTGATGACGGTGGCCACGGCTGCTACGAGAGTGGCAATGACAATGCCAGCAGGACCAGTGAGTTGCCCTCGGGTTTCCCAAAAAAGCAGATGGGGTTTTGCAGCACAATTTGATTTAAACTGGGGTTAAATCAGCTCCTGCACACAGCCACATTGCCTGTATGGCTTTTGCTTTCAGCATTGCTTTTTCTGGTGCTTTCCAGGCTTACTTTTCTCCATGGATGTCTCTGAGAGCTGTGCACAGTGTGTGAAACAGCATTTGGGGTTGCTTATGTGATGGATAGGCTAAAAAGAGGTTGTCAATGGAGTGATACAGTGAAGTCTTGGAGGTGAAGGTACATCTCAGGCATCACACTTTGTTCCCAGTAGGCTATTGCCTAGGGCTTTACCCAGTCTCATTAAGTCTCCTTAGCAAAGATTAATATTTTTGCACAGCAAAACAGCTGTTGATCTCTTGATTTTTTTTTCCACTCCCCTATAGAAATTTGTGTTTGGTTTTATGTCAAATCAACCACACTGCACTCATGGCTCAGCTTTGCGGGCAGGGTCTTGGCTTTGCTTTTCCATAGAGAGGGAAAAGGTTTTCCAATTTTTTTCATGGGGTCAAGCTTTTTGTTTGCAGTGGGCTTTGATCACAGCTTAGGTGGTGGCACGCTGTGGTTTCACCAGCAGGACCACATTCCCTCCTTTCAGCATTCAGTAAGTGCCACCGGGATATAACACAGTGGGTTGATTTGCAGTGCAAAGTCATTTTATGGAGGAGAAACACCCCAGAAAATCTTACCTCTTCAGCAGCCCTGCTTTTTCCTAGAAGAGCTGCCACTGTGCCTTATTTGGGTGTTTCATCACCACCCTCACCACACACACACACCACCCCAACCCCCCAAAACTCTCTGAGCTCAGAGGAAATGCTGCAAGTTGTTTTCCCACTTCACACAAGATGGGGAAAAAAAAAACAAACAAAAAAAACTCCTCAAACCAAAACCCAAATCTGTCCTTGGATTTCTCTCATCTCTCCTCCCTCCCCTTTCTTGCTCCATCCCGCTGCCACACATGCCCCCAAGTGCTCACCTCTCCTGAACGCATCTCGCTTGATTTGGTAACTTCCCGTCATAAGAGCTAAAGGGAGAGGAAAGTGCTTTATATTCTCTATAATCTGCTCCTTAAGCCTGGGAGTTTAACAAGCTTGAGTGGATAAAGGAGGAAGTTTGGGGGGTTTTGTGCCGTGCAGTGAAGGTTTGTTTCGCCGGGAAGAAATGGGGGAAAAAATGGAAACAATTCCAGGTAGGAGCCAGTGCCGCGTGTTATTTCTCCTTCATAGCCACAGTAGAGGGAGTGGGAGGGGGAGGAAAGCCTCCATTTTTTTTCAGCTTTGCTTCTCCTTGGCAAAAGCAACATGGGAGCCAGCACAGGGCTGGTTCAAGTGCTCGTGATGCTGGCTGGATAGCCAGGATGAATGATCCTGGGGGCACCAAGCTCCAATGCTGGGGCAAAGTTCACCTCAAAGATAGAACAGGGGGGATCTGTATCACCATCTACTGCACCCCAGCACCAAGGAAGCAACACAAGCACTATTTAGGAGAAAAGTCTCCCAGACCCTGGGGCACCTGATTTATTGAAATGAATGGGAACAGAGCATTGAATCCCATAGAATGTGCACTCCAGTCTCTTTTTTTTGGGGGGGGAGGACCATGCTGAGCCATTAAAAGGCTGTCATGGATTCAGAAGGACCACAACAACAGATGGTTAATGTGCTATAGTGATAAGCAGTGTTTGCAAAGGGAGCTGCATGGTACTGTTGCCAAGCCGTGCTGCAAACTGCTGGCAGCACCATGCACCCCCTTCCCCCATGGGATGACATTTCATCTTTTTATTGTGCCTCTCAGTGAGTCCCAAAACCAGAGTGGGATTTTTGGTTTGTAAAAACAAACCAAAACAATTACAAACCATTTTTGGTTTGTAAAAACAGTGGAGCTGAGGCTCCACTGATTAATCAAACTTGGGGTGTGAAGGGCTCTCTGAACCTCAAATCAGTGTAGGCATAAATCAGTGCAACTGGTCTGTCCTGTCCAATTAGCCATGGAAATATAAACTCTTCTGCATGTATAATTCCTACAGTGTGGGCTTGAATCAGATCCACTCTGGCTTAAATCATTGCAGCCTGGAGAGGTTTGATGGGTATAAATCAGAAGAGCATCTGTGAGCATTTTCCCATCATGAAAATTGTTTAAGGGAGGTGTGGATCTATTATGTTCACCCTTTCCTCTTTGAACAATGTCTTGTGAGAAATAGGTGCTGTTTGTAGGTGTCTCAGAGGCTTTTGTGTGTCTCTGCAGCAGTTTTACTCTTGTGCTTCCCAAATGCCAGCCATGGCCTCCAGCAAGTAGCCATCCTCAGGTGATTCTACCAAAAAGACCAGCAGCAATCTCGGAGAAAACAGTGGCAAAATGGGATAAACCCAAACAGCAGCTCCCTGGCATTTTCACATCCTCCAAAAAGATGCCACTATCCAATATATCCTACCCAGTGAAAATCTGGTGCTTTCCAGGATTAATTTCATGGCTAGATCAGGTTTCCAGAAGGAGAAAAAAACTGCAACGCAATGGCAATTTCCCAGCCATAAATGGGCCCTCCAGGTGAATAAATCAAAAGATTTTTTGCCAGCCCTTATGGCACAGCACAGCCCCAGTGTTGTTGGTTTAGCATACAGCTCTTTGTCTGGGTCAGTGAGCAGCCAGGAGGCTCAGCAGGTCTATGCAAACTGATCTGCCAGCATACCAAAGAGGACCACACGTTGTATATCAAGAGATGAGCTTATTCTTTCAGCTGGGGGAGAATGGGGGAAAACAAACAATCAAAAAAGCAATAATAATAATAATAATAATAATAATAAACTCCTCTTTGTCTATTGTGATTTCCTGCAGCTACAACACATCACAGCCCCAACACCCTGAAATGAGTCATAGGGGAATCCTCCAACAGGTAGAAGCAGGAGGGACCCTGTCTTCAGCACATGGTGGGAATTTGGGCAGTTAGGTGCAGCAAAATCACAAAGTCATGATCAGGTGACAATTGGCTAAACTATGCCCAGCTCAGACCTGCTCCTGGAAAATTGCAAATCCCCTTTTCGCAACTCATCTGGAGATGCAACCTGAGAAGGGCATTTCCAACACTCCTTTTGCTGTGGTCCAACTCAGTGCATTTGCAGAGAATTTAAGGTTTGCTGTGAATTTAAATTTTGCAAGGCCAAGTTGCAGGCAGTGTGAAGTCAGGCTGTTGCTACTATTGCACCAATTTTACCCCCCCCCCCCCCCCTTACTTCAACAGCGCTGAGGGTAAAGAGTCTGAAGCTGTACAAGCATGTAGCCCATCTCTAAAATTAACAGGAATATTAAAAATCAAAATATGGAAGTACAAGGACTTGACAACAGGGCTTTAGACCTGGTAGTGTGGCTTAAAGTGCTTAAGCAGTTAAGCAGGCTCAGCTGGAGTGCAAGGGACATCCTATTCTTTCCCTGCGCCATGGCTTGGGCTTCAGCTGATTTGATGGCAGGACAAGGCAATGCTCCAGCAGTAACTCAAGCTTTTCCTCTGATCGCACATGGCAACTTAGTTAGTTGCTTCCTTGTGTACCATATTACCCGACTTTCATATTCATGGGTCTGAGAACAGGAGGATTCTGCTAACAAAGACATTTTCATAGCTGGATTAACTCCTGTTGTATTAGGTGAGGGCTAAGACCCAAGACTTTATTAAAAATACACAATTTCCATGGAGCCTGGAGTAGGGCTGATTAACTTATTGTCTGAATAACTGGGCAGCTGGACAGAAGGGAGGGAGCGGTCCTGGCCACCCTGTACCTGCTCAGGCTGTACACTTCAAAGGGACAGAATCTTTTCCTATCACAACTGAAAATGTTCTGAGCTGTGGAGATTTGCAGTTGATGTTATGTAGCTCAGCTTCATACAGCACACAGGAGGCCTACCCAGCCTAGCCTGGTGTTTGTGGCAAAAAGGTGGATTTTACTGTAGAAATCATAAATTTGTATCATTTCCCTTGAAGAGGGTTACTGGGATGCAGAGTGAAAGCACTGGGCACACTCATGCATGATGATACAGTGCAAGTGTAATGTCAAACATGGATTTTGTTGATGACAGCAGGCAACTCTGATTTGGCAAAGATAAGCTCCGTGGGTGGGAAGAATGTGGGAGATTCCACAGAAGTGGAGTGCAAAATACTCCTGTGAGGAGAATTTGATTGTATTGCATGTAGTGGTGGTTGAATTCCTGATTCACAGCTGGCACCTACATATTCTCTTCCTGGCTGCTACAACCCCTCCCCATTCATCCTTTCTTCCAGAAACTGGTATTGCTTTGCACAGGGATTTTTGGGCAGGATTACTTCGAGTTTCCATACTCCTCAATAGCTGGTTGGCACCTTCAAAGTTTTGATCAACACCTTTTTTTTTTTTTTTTTCCTTTTTCGCGGGGGTGTTACCCTAGCATCCTAAATAACCATGAAAATCTCCTTTTCTCACTGGGGGCTTCCTGCATGGGGCTGACATGGGGCATCTCAGCAAATCTTTTCCTCTCCATCAGTGTCACCAGCTGCCGAACGCCTCCGCTACATCCTGGGTGATGATGATGAGCCTCCCAACCCAACACTCTTCACAGAGATGGACACACTGCAGCATGATGGTGAGGAGATGGAATGGAAAGAGTCAGCCAGGTGAGAGGAGCAATTCTTCGGATCAAAAATGCACCAGCCAGAGATCCCCCACCCCAAATTTCCTAGGTGGAAACATTGCCCTTTGCAAAGGGTTGGTGGATAATCATCGTTTTAATGACATTAGCTTCAATCCTTTTGGCTTTTTGCCCTGCCCAAATTACAGAAATTAAGAGAACATGGCCACTCTTTTGTGGGTCTTTGCTGAAGAGGAGAAGAGGAGGAAGATTTCCCATCTTCTCCCACATCTCCCTGGGCTGTATCAACCCCAGAGCTGGGGCTTTTCCCATTCCTAGATGCACCAGTATATTTCCCTCCTGGCTGTCACACCCCTCTCCACTCATCCTTTCCTCCAGTATCCCATTATCTCTTTGCACAGGGATTTTGGGGCAGGTTTACTAGAGCTGCCCCACTCCTCAATAACTGGTTGATATCTTCAACATTTTACTCAAAACCTTTTTTTTTTTGCCCTAGCATCCTAAGTATGTCTGCTCAAAAGGCAGCATTGCAGGGACGATTTGATTGATAATGAAGTCTGAGCTGAGTGGGAATTTTGAAAGGGTGATCAATGGGATGATGACTCCTCTCTAGCATACTGAGAAGAGAAGCATTTTTCCCCCTGGTTTTGCGTGACTTTTTTAGATAAACACCTCACCATGCTCCCCAAAAAAACTCAGAGGTGCAAAAAATCAGCACTTATACTGGGTTTTTCATCAGGAAGGGTTTGGCATGCAGGTTTACAAATTCCTCACAGTAGGACGGAGGTTTCTTGATTGCCAGATTTCCGCTTTCCACCAAGGAGAGGTTTAACCTCCTGAGCTGTGGAAGGGCAGCTCCTTGGTGTTTGGAATGCTACCTGTGGCTAAAACCAGTGGTGGGATTTAGTCCCCAGGCAGGAAATAAAGAAGCTGAGCACAGCAGGGAGGCAGAGTTTTGAAAAGGCATTACAAGGTGCCGATCCCATGTCTCCCTCTGGAGATATGCCTCAAGTCTCACACGCTGTCAAGAGGAGCTCTCATCATCAAGCTGCCACCCCATGTGCATGCCTACCCATTTTTATCAGGAAAATGGGGCAAAAGAAAATGAAAACTGACTTAATCGGCTTTGGGTGAGCAACACCAGAGCTTAGCAGGTACTATGGCTGGGCCCGAGAAAAGCTTGAATTTCCTCCCAATAAAAGCTGAGTTGTTTGAAAGGCTGGAGGAGGGATTTCTGCAAAGAAATAGGAGTGGGGATATTTGGAACTATGGCACTGGGGCCAAACTTTGTATTTTTGAATACTCTTGATTATGTCCTTTGCATATGCTGTTCGTGACACTCCCAGGTGGTATTTTGTGTTTTTTGTTTGTTTGTTTTTTAATAGAGACACCTTGCATTTTCTCCTTGCAACAACATTTTAATACACACCCTGCAGCTGTTGCAATCTTAAGGTCTCCCCTCCTCATCCTGCAGCTTTCGTGAGCCATCAGAGATTTCCAAAAGCCCTTCTCCTCCTGCATCCTCTTTGTGCCATCTGCAGCGGCAGGAGTCTAAATCCAAGTTGTACCAGTTAAAAGTTCCAATGTTAAGCCCTGCCAAGACTAATCCGTGGAGACTGCAAACCTCCTTTCCTCCCCAAGCTTTCCTCCCCTGGCTGACATCTCACTTATTGCTGCGAGGAGTCAGCCACTGCTCCCAGATTTGCTCTGAAATCTTTGGTTTGCAAAATTAAGGAATGAAGGCAGAAGGGCTTATTTCCAAGGTACAAGAGCTTGCAGTCCCTCTCTTCTCCCCCCACGGAAATGAATTGCCTGTATTGAAGTTTGAACATTGCTGAGACATTATAAAAATAGTTGCAATGCACTGGGTTTTTACATCCCTGTGTGCACAGAGATGAAGAAGGTCTGTCTGGTCCATGCAAGTACAGATCCCGGGCAAGGCAAGGTCATCCCCATGGGAAAACCTCCCAAGTCTTGCTGGACCAATCTGGAGTGTCAAAACTGCAGGGTTGAGCACAGAGGTGGAGACAAGTGATTTTGCTCTGTTCTGCAACTGTGCAAGTGACACCTTGTCTGATTATGTTACTTAATTTCTCCTTTCCCATCCTGAATAATATGCAAAAAATTTGCAGGATGAGTGGATGAGTTAATAAGTTAATTCAGGCCTGTAAAGCTGCCTGCAGAAAGTAAACACTGTATGTGTGCATGAAATGCAATTCTCTTCTACTTCTCATACAACAGTTCACCTCCATGTCTGTTCTGATGGCTGCTACTGTCATTTCAGGTGGATAAAGTTTGAAGAAAAGGTTGAGGAAGGCGGGGAAAGGTGGAGCAAACCCCATGTGTCCACATTGTCTTTGCACAGCCTGTTTGAGCTGCGGACATGTCTACAGACAGGAACAGTGCTCCTGGACCTAGATGGCTACTCTTTACCCCAGATCATAGGTACAAGCCAGGGAATATCAGTGACTTGCAATGGAATACATGAAAATGGGTGTTGAGAGCCATTACATTGGTCCAATAAGTGTTGACATCCCTAGATTTCTGGGAGGGGGGAAGATTTTTTCAATGGGGTGACTGTCTCCCTCATTTGGTGCTTTCAGACGACATCATTGAGAAGCAGATTGAGGATGGTCTGCTCAAACCTGAGCTGCGGGAAAAGATAAGCTATGTGCTCCTCAGGAAGCACCGTCACCAAACCAAGAAGCCAATCCATAGGTCCTTGGCTGACATCGGCAAGTCTGTCTCCTCTAACACGAGTGAGTGCTTGGTGTCCAACTCGTACCTAGTTGCATCCTTGAGTCTTCAGTTAGCAAGGCCAGGGGACAGTCAGTCTCAGGAGAAGGAAAGGTAGAAACCTGTCTGTTTGGGACACAGCAACTATTTAAATGGAGGTCATTTGGTGGAGCCCAAGATTTGCCAGGCTTCAGTTGCCCCCCAGGCAGACACAAATAGCAGCACCCAAGCCCTAAGTGCACGTAGAAGAAACTGTCAATAAACAATATTCCCACCCCATGGGCATCTCCAGGTTTCAAAGTAGCCATTATCCATGTCTGAGGACTAGATATTTGAGCTAATATTTGCCCAGAAGCTCTCAAAATGGATAATAACTTGGATTTTTTTGTGATTATTCCCTGTAGATATGGAAAATAAGGGAATCTTTCATTTGTTTCTAGTGCGTCACTGAAATGATGGCATTGCTTCAAGCTGTCAGGGAGTACCACCAAAGTTAAAAAGTTAAAAAGATGGCTGTTGGCACAGCAGAGGACTCCTTCATGTTTCTTCTGCCAGCATTTTATCTTCGTTTATAGCAGCTTTAATATTGAGTTGTGAAGAAAATGGGGATGGATGCTGTGGTTGCAGCTGGTATTTCAGAGTTGCAGAGCAAAACATGGTCCGGATGGTTTTCCCCAAAGAAAACACTCTGAGAATACAGGAGGTTTCCTGAGAAAATTCTGGGTCCACCACAGAATATGCATGGAAAAAAAGTAGAGCCTCTATATCTAACTAATTCAGTTAAAGCATCTGAGAATAAAAATGGGAATCATAACCAGCTTAGGGAGAAGAAATGTTTACGTGAAGCTTGGTAGTGGCTAATGTAAATATAATGAAGTTCATGGCAAATTTCAAGTTCTGGTTTCTTTGTACAATTAAGGGTCTAAAAAGCAAAATAAAGTGTTGGGTCTGACTAAGAAACAGAATTTGCCCTTCTGAACCTTTTTATAGCCTCAAAGAGAGCGTTGATGGGGTATGGTATGGTACAGGCTCCTTGCATGAAGCCTCTGCAGAAAAAAGACATGGGTTAAGGCAGGAAAGCGTATTTTTTGCTAGTGGAAAAACTGTTATTATGTGGGATAAAAGTGATGAGAGTGGAGGCAAAAGCAAACTGCGTGTATATAAGTACTGGAAAGATCACATCAGCACCAGGCAGATGATTTTCAGCCTGGCCACTTGCCTTTGGCATCACTCAGCCAGCAGCTCCCTGTGGTACCCACATCTCCTCTAGACTCTCTTTTTTCCAGACCGCAGCCCTGTCCGGAGCCCAGCTGCCAGCACAACCTTCCACCGCTCCACTGAGGACCTGAGGATGCGGCAGAACACAAGCTACGGCCGCCTGCGTAAGCCAGGGTGGGCAGCAGGGAGGCTGGAACAATCCTAAAAGAAGTAGGAGAAAAAATTGAGTTGCAGTGTGACATAGGGTGATTGCAAGCAGATCACACCACACCTCCCCTCTGTGGCCGTGAATGAGATGTGTTCTGTGCAGCCACAGGGTGACTAATATTAGAAGAGCTCTTATTATTGGGCTTTTATCTTACTGCACCTAGCTTTCAAGCCCAGCTATACTAAATAATGTTTTATTTGCATGGAAGTCCTCCTGCACCACTTTCTTCTTGCATAAGGGTCTGAAATTCAGCTGCATACCACAGAGTGGTTTTCTCACCCCCAACCCCCTCCTCTTGTCTCCATCAGGCCATGCACAAAGTCGAAGCATGAATGATATCTCAGACACACCAAGCACCGACCAGGTAATAATAATCCCCAAATCATTTGTATGATGCAGTGAGGAGAATCTCCAACACAACTGGCTGCTATGGACCTGTTTGCAAATGCACCATGATGTGTTAGAGACTCAGTAACAGTAATAGTTAAGGTCCATGTGAGCCTTGTGCAGTTTCACTCAGTCAATAACCACACACAAATTCCTAATTAATGAAACTAATACACATACTGATCCTTGTTAATTCTTCAGGAAGCTGTCCCAGAAATAATCATAAGATCATAGAATCATCTAGGTTGGAAAAACCTTCAAGATCATCAAGTACAACCATCAGTCTGTCCTACTGAGTCCCATCACTAAACCATGTGTCTTAGGGCCACGTCCGCACATCTCTTAAATACCTGCAGGGATGGGGACTCCACCAATTCCCTGGGCTTAACCATCAGGAAATTCTTCCTGACATCTAATCTAAATCTTCCCTGGCAACGTGAGGCTGTTGCCTCACATCCTATCACTTTTCACCTGAGAAAAGAGACTGACACACATCACCACAATCTCCTTTCAAATAGTTGGAGAGAGCGCTGAAGTGTCCCCTCAGCCTCCTCTGCTCCAGACTAAAAAGCCCTCATTCCTTCATCTGCTCCTCATACAACTTGTTTTCCAATCCCTTCACAACCTCTGTTGCTCTTCTCTGAATGCATTTCAGCAACATAATGTCTCTCTTGTAGTGAGAGTCCCAAAACACTGCACTCAAGGTGCGATCTCGGTGCTCTGCACAGAGGACCAAGCACTTGCCTCATCCATTGGCCATACTATTTCTGAGGCAGGCAAGGATGCCCTTGGCCTTTGACCAGCACCTCCAGGTCAATACCTGTGCTTGAGCTGGGGCCTGCAAGATGAACACAGAATTAAGAATCTGCAAAGATGCTGATACAGCTGAGATCTGACCTCAGGTTGCACCAGGGGAAGTTTAGATGTCAGGAAGAATTTCTACATGGAAGGAGTGGTTGGGCATTGGAACAGGCTTCCCAGGGAAGTGGTGGGGTTGTCATCTCTGGAGGCATTTCAGAGACGTGTGGACATGGCACCAAGGGACATGGTTTATTGGTAGACTTGGAGTCTTAGGTGATGGTTGGACTTGATGAACTTAAGTGTCCTTCCCAACCTAAATGATTCTATGATTCTATGATCCTTGGGGTACAGAACAGGCATTTAAAATCCACCAATAGGATAGGAAATGTGTTTGACAGAGTGCAGAGATCTTAAAAGAATCTTGGCTCAGCACCACTGCTGGGTACAAACAGCTTGCTTGGGGGAAAACCCAACCAGCACTTGAGTTTGCAAACAGGAATACAGCTCTTAAGAAAACAATCTGTTAATAAAGAGGCAGTTTTCAGTTTTTCCTTTGTTGCAATAAGATAGATGTGGGTTTCTTCATGCAAACCTTAGCTGACAGTCTGTAGGGACCTTTTCCCATTGGTTTGTTTTGCACAAGAGAGCTGGGAAAGAGGTTAGTCGGGCTGCCCTGGGCAGTTTACAGACAGATCTCTGCTTGGTGATGCAATATATTAGCAAGTTTTTGTGTCATTCTTTTACAAGGTGTCCTGGCCCCCTCCTGGCATCGAGGCTGTTTAGCTGGGATCTGTTGATGTGTTATGTGGGCTTTTGCTCTGTTTCTATTTGTTTCTATTTCTATTTCTATTTCTATTTCTATTTCTATTTATTCTATTTATATTTGTTTCTATTTATTTGTTTCTATATTATTTCTATTATGTGGGCTTTTGCTCTATTTCTATTTGTTTCTATTTATTACCCCTTCTCAAGGGGTACTGCCTGAAATCTGGCAGTCAGGAGCTAAATAGCAAATGCAGACAGTAGGGAAAGAAGGTTCTGGCATAGATTTGAAACGGGCAGTATGGTATAAGTGTTTGCCTTGCCCTCAGGGACATCCTCACTGAATGGAAATTCATATATTCTTCGATTGTCGGAGCATGATGCTCTGGGGCTCATGCTCCCTTCATGGGTCCCAAGAAATGGTAACATCTCCAAGCTTGGTATCACCCTTTGAGGCTGGCTTTGAAATATGTCATTGTGTGTTGAAAGGGAGCATGTCCCTTCTGTCTGCTTCACTTGCCCATTGCCATCCAGCAGGTGGCACATCCCCAAACCCAGGCAGTGAGCACAATGGCTGGGAGGTGCAGGACAGGGATGCCACAATACACGGGAGGCAACACACAGGCAGAAGGTTTCCAGAGCACCTTTCTAAATTAATGCTGCTATAAAGAAAGCAAATTGCCTGGTAACTAACCCCAAATATCAGCCTCCAGCAATGGGATACAGAGGGTTAATCACAAAATATGTAAAGAATTTAGTACTGAAGAATGCTGGGTTTAATGCTACAAAGGGACTTGTTCAGTGTTACACAAAGCTTATTGGTCACTGTTAACTCCTGCTCTTGCTTATTCCAAGCTGCGTTGGAGGAGTTATTTTATTACTATTATTTTTTTTCCATTTGGGTTTAAAGGATTAGAGAGGGAGAGCCTGCTGCCCAACTCACATGCCTCCCCTCATGCTGGCATATAGATTATAATAACACCCTGCCTGGGTTTGTATAGAACCATTTTAGACTAGTAATGAAAGAGCTGCAGGGGAGAAGAGACCAGGAGAATAAATCCATGATCGAGGTTTCCTACTTGCATTATCTGCTCTAAGAATGGGATGTGGGGAAATAAGCTACAGAAACATTAGCTTAAGCCACCCATACACAGTACCAAGTGGTGTTTAGGCATTATATAGGGCCTTCAGGGTGCCTGGGGCAGCAGGCCTGCAAACAGGCTTAAAGGTATGCTGCTGGCTTGCTCCAGGATCGGTATTTTTGGCTCAGATTTTCTTCAGGGACAGGCTGGGGATTGCCATGGGCTTTCCTTGCTTAGATCCCAGTGCAGCAAAACACCTTTTGCAAACCATCAAGTTGCATGCTTGCATTGGGGAGCCCAGAATATGTGTGCTTTCGAGTTAATCTTAGGTGTAGTGGTGGTTTTGAATAAGGAATAAATTCAGGTTTACAAATTCTCACTGTTTTATTCATGGATATGGCTCTCGAATTCCCTGAGAGATCCCAGGAACATCAGAGAGCACGAGGTTGAAGTCTGCAGTCTGCACTTGATACTACAGCTTTAGCTCTTGTAGTCAGGGTGTGGAAAAGGGGGAAAAGCCAGATTTCAGCAAACATTCCCTTCCCCACTTCATCTTCCCCAACAGCTGAAGAACAAGTTCATCAAGAAGATCCCCAAGGATGCAGAGGCCTCCAATGTGCTGGTAGGAGAAGTGGAATTCCTAGAGAAACCCTTTGTGGCTTTCGTGCGGCTCCTCCAGGCAACAATGCTAGGAGGGGTGACAGAGGTGCCCGTCCCCACCAGGTGAGCCCAATTCCTTTGGGTCTGGAGCTGGTCTTGCAACATGGGTCCTGGTGGTGCAAGGTTACCAACATGGTCCCACTCCTCTCCCAGATTCCTCTTTATTCTCCTGGGCCCTGCAGGAAAAGCCAAATCCTACAACGAGATTGGCAGAGCCATTGCAACCCTCATGGTGGATGATGTGAGTAGATGCAAAACCTGACCCTCACTGGGAGCCTCCCTTGCTCAGAGCTGAGAAAAAAAAAAAAAATCATCCTTTTGCCCAAATGAATGAGCTTTAAAGGCCCACAATAATGTGCAAATGTGCAGCATATGTGCAGGATACCACCCCCAAGCTGACACATCTCTTGACCCCCCAGCTCTTCAGCGATGTTGCCTACAAAGCCCGGGACAGAGAAGACCTGATTGCCGGCATAGATGAATTTCTGGATGAAGTCATTGTTCTGCCCCCTGGCGAGTGGGACCCCAGCATTAGGATTGAGCCACCAAAAAAAGTGCCCTCAGCTGAGAAGAGGTGAGTGGTAGCATGGGACCGGTCCCAACCCTGTGGCCATCCCTGTCTTTTCCATTTGAAGATGCTGGAGGAAGACAGCTGCTTTGCTTGCACTCATCCCTAGATATATTCTCCGCAGATTTTCCAGAAATGCTGCTTTTTCTGCAGTATCACCCAATGAGAGTGATATCCCCAATATCACTTAGGACCCATTTCCACTCCACATAATCTGCATTACCCCCAGCCCTCACCATTCTGGGCTGAGAAAATCCAGCTCTTTATCTTTCCAAATTTGCCCCCAGAACTCAAGCCGTAGTGCAGGTGGTGAGCTGCACCATGGCCTTGGTCCTTTCCTCAGCCCCATATCAGAGACAGGCATGACAAGGCAGGTGGCAGCCAATTCTGTCCACTCTTTTCCACAGGAAATCAGTTTTCTCACTGAACGAAGTGGGGCAGATGAATGGCACAGCTGGTGTGGCAGGTGCTGGGAGTGGCGGCGGAGGCAGTGATGATGGGGAGATGCCTGAAGTGCATGAAATCGGGGAAGAGCTTGCATGGACTGGCAGGTGAGCATCACCCAGACTCCCAAAAAACCTCGGAGGAAGTTGGCACCCATCAGCATCTCCTGCTGGTTCACCCCATGTTCTCCTGGGGCAGAGAGAATTGAACTCCTTACGGGCACTGTCTTCTGTGCAGTGCTGTACATATTTTGGTTGAGGGCATATGCATAGTGTCCTTGGCTGTGTCTCCACAGGTTTTGTGGTGGCCTCTATTTGGATATCAAAAGGAAGCTGCCCTGGTTCCCAAGTGACTTCTATGAAGGTTTTCATATCCAGTCCATCTCTGCCATTTTGTTCATCTACCTGGGCTGCATCACCAATGCCATCACATTCGGGGGCTTGCTTGGAGATGCTACGGACAACTACCAGGTCAAGTCCAAGGACAGGGTCGCTTTGGACTGGTGATGGAAAGCAGGGATGTGCTGGGATGGGTTCTGCCCCCATTGTGCCATGTCAATTTTCAGTGCTAGGGATGGAAATTCATTCACAAATGGGACTGGCTGGCCTTGAATACTTAGAGGATGGGAAAACCCATCTCAACAGCAATACCAGGAGCAAAGGAACACGATCCCAAACTACCCTATATGGGTCTAAGCAGAGGTCCTTCATTCTCATCTCCATCTGGGGTGACCATGGGGATGTAACCTGGCACAGCACCACCATAAACCTGGGTTTGATCTGTCCCCAGGGTGTCATGGAGAGCTTCCTTGGCACAGCAATGGCGGGCTCCATGTTTTGTCTCTTCGCTGGGCAGCCACTCATTATCCTCAGCAGCACCGGCCCCATCCTCATATTCGAGAAGCTGCTCTTTGACTTCAGCAAGTAGGTGCTGGATAATGCCAGGGGGGGCACGATCCATTTGTACCTGGACAAGGGATGACCCTCAGCCCATCGTGCACTCTCATAGGACCCCTATTGCTTTGTGCCTGCTTTCAGAGGCAACGGCATCGACTACATGGAGTTTCGCCTCTGGATCGGCTTGCACTCTGCTCTACAGTGCCTTATCCTGGTGGCCACTGATGCCAGCTTCATTATAAAGTACATCACACGTTTCACAGAGGAAGGCTTCTCCACCCTCATCAGCTTCATCTTCATCTATGATGCCATCAAGAAGATGATAGGAGCCTTTAAGTATTACCCCATCAATTCAGACTTCAAGCCAGACTATGTGACCATGTACAAGTGCGAGTGTGTTGCTCCTGACCAAGGTGAGTACAAATCTTTCTCAGCATTGGATGGGGATGGTGGGGGGAGGGGGGGGGGGGGGCCACTAGCAGATCCACTGCAGGTAGAACCTGCTGGATCATTGGCCAAAGATGTTGAAGGAGTCAGCTACCCAGTTGGCATGGGGCAGAGACATCTTCCTCCTCTGAGGGTGATTTGGGGCAAGATTATGGAAATAGAACCTCATCCCCTGCAGCCAAGCATGTCAGTGCTTGCTGGGATGCAGTTAACAGTGCTGGAGAGCCAAAACATCAGCCTGAAGCAACCGGACTTGGATGAATAAAAAGGAAAGAAGAAAGGAAAATTTTTAAGATCATTAACTCCACCCAGCAAGCAATGGAAACTTATTCTCCAGAAAATACAGAGGAGGGATTTTGTCCTCTCTAGTGTCCAGGATGCCCAGAATATTCCAGTTGGGTGTGGAAACTTCCCTGGACTGTTTTTTCTTTTTTTTTCCTCCTTTTTTTTTTCTTCTTTCTTCTTTTCAAAAAGGAGAGACCACAAGGTTCTGTGAAGACAGTCTTTTGACAGCTCCCCTGGTTTTGACCCAATTTCTTCTATGGGCAAAAGAGGAAAAAGTTGTAATCCCTTATTAAAGCAGGCTGTCCTCTGGGGGAAGCAATACAATGCATTTTCCAGATATAGCCATTTCTGATGGTGGCTCAATTGAAGAGGGCTGTAATTCAGAGTTGCCCTGAAACCACTGCTTTTTTGCCACCACTGCTTTTTTGCTCTTGGCTAGATATGCCTGAAGAGCCTCGATACACATCACAGCTCAGATGCTCCTACTGCTGCCTGGAAGGGAACAATGACCTTCAGTTTTGGGCTAATGCCAGTGACCACCTTCTTTCATATGAGCTGAATTTATTTAAAAAGTGTAAATGATAACAATTTGGGGAACTGCAGATGGAGGAGGCAGAGAACTATGACAGGGAAGAAATAAAAGCAACCAAGACTATGTTGCCTATCTCTAATACATCTGTCACTGCAACTGTCTTACATGCCATGATGGAAATAACATTCAGTCTCTTACTTGTTTTGATTTTGTGTGTGTGTGATTTTTGTTGTTGTTGTTGTTGTTGTTTTTCCTCAATTCCTGTTTATCAACCATGTCCTGAAGGAACCAATCACACTGGGTTTTGAAGCCCCACAGGCAGTGGGAAGGAAGCACCTGGATACAACATCATCCTTTCCAAACCCAAACCTTCCCAACTCTGGTCAGCAGAAAAGCTTACCCCAGGTTGCAACCCCCAGGGCTGAAACATCCCCGATGCAATCCCCAGGGCTGAAACATCCCAGCCTTCCAGAGCCCCCAGCCTGGCCTCAACCAAGAGCAAACCCCAGTGGTGGCAAGGAGATGAGCCTGGGTGCTGAGAGACATTTGCACCCTGAAACCTTCAGCTTCTTGGCAACCCGGCCCTGGTTCCTCAGCCTTGCTGCTCTGGAAACCAAAGCAGTGTTGTTCATGCTAGCTTTTCCATTCCTCTAGATATTGAGAAGTTGTGTTTATTCTCCCCTACATCCTTTTTTTTTTTAATTTCCTTTTTTTTTTTTTTTTAATAGTTCTGATTTTTGATTATTATAACTGATTTGTACCATATTTGTCTCTGCTGCAAACATCAATTTGGGCTGATTTCAATTTCAAGTGAGTATCGCCTTCTAAATATTAAAACTGTTGTAACATTTGGTACTTGTACCTATTGAGGTTTTGTTGTTATTTTTATCATGCATTTTACTTTTCTCTCTGCTCCAATAGAAGGGTTTATCCAACGCCTTTACAGGTTCTCTTCTAAGTTACTTCCAATGCTATACTATCTTTGGGTTGTAGAAATCACAAATTTTCTAGTTTCTGGAATATCAAAAGGTTATGAAAAAAATGCTTTTAATGCTGTAAAGAAGCCTGAGTTTGTCAACACCATTTCCTCGAGCTTGGTTTTAGCAGCTCCAGGTTCCCAGCTTCTAACCCAGCAATTGCTTCTCCTTCATTAATTCTCTGCGCTGGGGAAGGAGGTGGCAGGTTGCCAAAATCTGCACGTGGCTGCAGAAAGAGGATGGACCAGAGGGACTGGGGTGGCATAGCAGTCCCGGACTCTGCTTAGGTCACCCACAAGGAGCATGGGTGTTCCCAAAGCCGCGGAGCTGCATCACCTGAAGATCCAAGTGGAACCGCTCTTTGCACCAGAGGAAAAGGTTCTGGATCTAGAGAGGAAAACCCAGTGGGTTTATTTTTACTGGTTGTTTTGCAGTAAGAAATCAAAATACCGCCCAAAAAAATAATGAAGAAAAAAAAAAAAAAGCAACCGCCACCACCACCAAGTTGGGTGTTATAGGGTGCTGACTCTCCAAAAATGACAGGCTACTTTTTCAGTCTTCTTCCCCCTTCCACCTTTTTGGTTTGAAAAGATGGGTGGCAGCACAAGCTGGAGTGCTCAGCCCCACTTGCCAGTGGCTTCCCACACTAGGAAGCTCCCCAAAATATTGCTGGCACTCGCCAGCCCAGAGGGTTAAGCAGCCAAAGGGGAAGATGTGCTGTCCACCAGTGCATCTCTGGATTGTGCCAGCTCTGGAGGGTGTGCATGGGATTAATCATGGAGAAGTTGCTGAGGGGTTAGAAACAAGATTTTGCTTCCCACATCCTGGTTTGTTCCTGGGCACTGACACCTGCATAGATGACAGAGGATGTGCTCAGCCCCACGTTTGCTTTTAGACCACCCAATCTGGGCTCAGCAAGGCTCAGCTGTTCTTCTCTGGATGAAGCCTGGACATTTTTAATGTAGAAACCTCTATGTTAGCCAAGAATCTTATAACACACTTCTTTTCTGCAGCCAACATGACATTGTTCGATGCTTCAGCTCCAGTAGCACCAAACACCACTAACATTTCTCTGGTAAGTGGGTTTGCTTGCTCTGTGGGGAAGTTTGGGATATGGGAGCAGGGGAGCTCATCCAAGGGACTGTTGCACCCAGGGAATGGTGTATGCTGCCTTGGAGTTAATTCTGGGGAAATGCAGGCTTTGCATTAATTTGGGTTCATGGTTTGGCTCAGCAGCACCAAATCCCCACCTTTCTGCCCAAATTATTAGCAGCTCTGGGGTTTTCCCATGATTACAGGGCTGGAGTGGCTCCCAGCTGCAGCAGCACACTGAAGCCCCCTTCTCCTTGCATGCTGCAATTGCTTAACATGCTAATTTTGCTTTTTTTTTTTTTTTTTTTTTTTTTTTTTTTTTTTTTGGGGGGGGGGGGGGGGGTTCTCCCCAGTACAATACTATTAACCTAACAGCTCTGGATTGGACTCAGCTGAGTAAGAAGGAGTGTCTCAAGTATGGTGGCAGCTTAGTGGGGAAATCCTGTAAATTTGTGCCTGACCTGGCCCTCATGTCCTTCATCCTCTTCTTTGGCACCTACTCCATGACACTGACCCTGAAGAAATTCAAATTCAGCCGCTACTTCCCCACCAAGGTAAGAAAAGCACCAGCTCTGCAGGATCTTGCCCCATTTTTTTTCCAAAGGTAGGAAAAAAGGGAGCTGCTGGTCTCATTCCTGGATGCAAGAAGCTATGGGAAAATAAATCCATATTTCTATTTTCAGTAAGGTGATTTGCTGGAAAAGGAGATGTTAATATCAATTAGGTAGTCCTATCTGAACACTGAGACACTGCTTTATCTCTTGCATTCTGTGTAAACTATCACAGTGCAATGCAAAGGGAAAAAAAATGCTTTTTGTGAGTTATGTCCACCTGTGTACAGAGCTGGAAAGCCGAGGGGAAATATGCAGATGCAGAAGCAAATACCTCCATCCCATTAACCACCCTTTCCACCCCCATTTCCCATCTACCTCCAGGTCAGGGCCTTCATTGCTGATTTTTCCAATGTCTTCTCCATCCTGCTGTTCTGTGGTGTGGATGCCTGTTTCGGACTGGACACCCCAAAGCTGCATATTCCCAGTATCATCAAGGTTTGGCCACACTGGGAGGGGCCTTGCCTCTCCACTGCACTCTCTTCCAGATCCTCAACTGTTTAGGGGAAAATTGAGTTCCCTTCTCCCTTTTGGGGGAAAATGTGGTGTCTGGTATCCTTCTGAAACACTGCTTTGCCTTTTCTGGAGGAATATTCTAACTCTGTTACTTTTCTTCCTTTCCTTTCCTTTCTTTCTATTTTCCCCCCTTTCTCTTTTCTTCCTATCTCTCACTCCTGGCAGCTGCGTAAGCTTATTAGTGATTTCTCTATCTTTATGTCCATACTAATGTTTGTGGGGCTGGATGTGCTTTTCGGACTGAACACCCCAAAGCTCCAAGTGCCTACTGACTTTAAGGTAAAAAGCAATAAATCCCTTTCTGGAGGTGTTGCTGAAAACATCTCTTCCCCAACCTGGGATATGACTGTCATGACATGGGGAGTCCTTGTGGGAAGAGTTCAGTCCAGATGAGCATCTGGGGAAAATGGGGGGCTGAGGCACATGGCTGCTGGGGTGGTTGGGGTCCAGATGTGTGTCGATGGGGTGAAGGGATGAACATGGGTTAAGTTGATGCTCAGAAGGGATGGAATTTGGGGTGAAGTGGGGCTTCCTGAAATTTCAGGGATTGGGTTTCCTCCCCATCCCTGACCTGTGTTTGGCTGCAGCATGCAAACTCGTCTCTACCCACAGCCCACTCGTGTGGACCGAGGGTGGTTCGTGTTTCCCTTCGGGAAGAACCCATGGTGGGTATACCTTGCAAGCGCGCTGCCTGCCCTCCTCGTTACCATCCTCATCTTCATGGACCAGCAGATCACAGCCGTCATCGTCAACAGGAAGGAGCACAAGTTACGGGTGAGCCAGGACTCACCTCACACTCAGGTTTACAGCATCATTTCAGGCAGCAGGTGCATCTTTGCATGCACCTGCTTTTGGAGTGCAGATCTGGTGCTGCCACAGGGCCAGGGGTATTCACTCCAGCTTGGCATACTATGCAAAGAAGGGGCTATTCCTATTCTTTGAAAGCTGCATTTTTGGGGTGACAAAGCCTCCAGGGAGATAAACTCACTGAATGTTGTAGTTACTGGGCTGCACCAGAGTGATGCAGGATGTACTGCAGGATATGCAGGATTCACCAGGGCAACGTGAGGTGCACCAGAGCAATATAGGGGGATGCAGGCTGCACTATGTGGCATGTGGGGTGCACGATGGCATTATAGATAGGGTGTACCAGGGTGATGTGGGGTGCACTGCAGCAATGCAGAACAATGCAGGGTGCATCACGACTATGCAGGATGCACCAGCGCAGGGTGCACAAGGATGATGCAGTATACATGAGAGTAATGTAGGTGTGATGTGGGTGCACTGTGATGATGCAGGGTGCCACAGGGTAATGTAGATTATATCAGGGCAGAATGGGGTGCCTCTGCATTCTGCTCTGCAGAAATACAGGTTGCTTCAGGGTGATGCAGAGTGCATCAGGGTGATGCAGGGTGCATGAGAGCAATGCAGAGTGTACTATGGCAATGTGGGGTGCTCTGCAGCAATTCTGGGTGTACCAGGGTGATGTGGGGGACACTGCAGCAGTGTAGGTTTTTTCAAGGTGAGGCAGTGAGTGCTGTGGTAATGTAGGGTGCTGAGGATAATTCATGAGAGCAATGTGTAATACAGTGGTGATGCTGGGCTCTTCAGGGAGAGCATTGGGGTTTGAAGGGTGCTGTAGAGGGAACTCTCTGCCTTGCTGGGCTCCGTGGTGAATAGAGGAAGCTCTTTGTGTCCACCCCCCCATCTCCCCTCTTGACCCTTCTGGGCACTACATTGCAGAAAGCAGCAGGCTACCACCTGGACCTGTTCTGGGTTGGCATCCTCATGGCTGTGTGCTCCTTCATGGGGCTGCCCTGGTACGTGGCAGCCACCGTCATCTCCATCGCCCACATTGACAGCCTGAAAATGGAGACAGAGACCAGTGCCCCAGGGGAGCAGCCCCAGTTCCTGGGTGTCAGGTGAGGAAGGCTTGGCTGCACTCTTCCTCGGAATGGGGTGGGGGATCCAGATGCAGCAGTGGGTCTACCCAGCATGGCTTCATGCTGCCTCTCTCTCCACTCCAGGGAGCAGAGAGTGACAGGCATCATTGTATTTGTGCTGACAGGGATTTCCGTCTTCCTGGCCCCAGTTCTGAAGGTAAAACATCCCCATTGCCCTGCAGATGTTTGGGGCTTTTTTTTTTTTTTTTTTTCCCCTGCATGGCCCCCAACATTTGTCCCTATCCCCAACAGTAAGCTGCTACCTTTTCTGTTGTAAGTGTCATGTTTTTTCCATGTCCCTAGTACATCCCCATGCCAGTGCTGTATGGCGTCTTTCTGTACATGGGCGTCGCATCACTGAATGGCATCCAGGTAAGCACTTCTCCTCCTCCTCCTCCTCTCTGGCCATGAAGGGGTTTCACATCTGGGCAGAAACGGGGATTTTTGACCCCTGAACTTGCATGCGTCCAGCATTTCCAGCTGCATGAGATAGCAGATATCCAAATCCCTCCATAAACCATCAAAAAGCCTCAAACTCCCATTTGGGGAACTAAAAGAGGGTTTATCTGGGTGACTAGGAGCCTGCACTGGGGGGAATGGAGCTGATAGCTAACAGCAGGCTTTGTCCTGCTCTAGTTTTGGGACCGCTGCAAGCTCTTCCTCATGCCAGCCAAGCACCAGCCCGACTATGTCTTCCTTCGGCATGTGCCACTGCGCCGCATCCACCTCTTCACTCTGGTGCAGATTGTCTGCCTGGCTGTGCTCTGGATCCTCAAATCCACCGTGGCTGCGATCATCTTCCCTGTCATGGTAAGGCTCTGCACAATAGCATCCTCCAAGCTGCTTTCAGTCATGCTTTATTGACCAAAAAAACCACACAACTTTCTGGATTTCCACATGCAGTCCCATTATTGCAGCCTCATCAACAAGATTTTGAGATTTAAGCAAATTTTGGCGAGTGTGGCTGGCCCCATGGTGGTGTTCCACAGGTCACATGCATCTCTCCCCTCCTAGATTTTAGCCCTGATCCTGGTGAGACGACTGCTAGATTTTGTCTTCTCCCAACATGACCTGGCCTGGATTGACAACATCATCCCTGAGAAGGAAAAGAAGAAAGAGGATGACAAGAAGAAGAAGAAAAAAGGCAACAAAGGGGACAGCAGCAGTGACGAGGAGGTGTGTGTGGAATGAGCAGGGGGCTGAACAACACAGACACCCTGGGGTGCTGGACCCACCTAGGAGGGGAATGGTGCCACTGGAACAAACCTCCAGGTTCAGGAAGAATGATTTCTGGGGATATTTCTCTGTATATAGGACTGGCTGATTTAGGGGCTTTAAGTGATGCTATGGGGTGGACCAGCAGCTCTAGGAGATGCTCAAAGCATCCTGAAAGCTGAAAAATCATGGCAAAAATGAAAATTAATGAAAAGACCACAGATCTCATAGATGAGGCACCCATTGTATGGCTACAAAGCCTCATTAGCCTGTGCAACCTCCTGCTGCAGGCTCTTTCACTGGCAGAAGTGCTGTGGGTTGATTTGGGAAGGGGAAATCAAAGCCTCCTCACTCTCAATCTTACCCAGAGACTGGACCTTTAGGTGCTCTGGGTAGACTTGGAGCCTGCCCAGGCTCCTCCAGTGAAGCCCTTCTCTGCCTTCACTGCTTCTCTCCACTTTCTTCCCCAGTTCCCACCTCCCTCAGTCATAAAGATCCCCATGGAGCCCCTGCCACCAGCACCCCGAAATAGGGGTCCCCATTGCCTCAGCCGTAAGTAGGGATCTCAGGATCCTCTCTCATCCTAATTGTTGCTTCCTAACTCCCAGCAATGGGGCCTGTGCAGCTGCCAAGTGCACTAACCCAATAAACAAAGCAGACGCAGCCTGGATTCATCCTGCTGAAGCTAGGGGGAGGGTTGGTTATTTGCTATATTTAAAGCAGGTTTTATGGGACACTTTAGCAGCACTCTTGGTGCTGCTAATAAAATCTGTGTAGCTGAAAAGCCAGGACTCCTGCATCTCATCCCTGAGCTGAACCTGAGGGAGATACAACAATAAAATAAATAAAAATATTTAGAAGGTCTTTGAGCCCCTAAAAGCAAGAGGCAAAGAGCTTGTGGCAGCGTTATTCAGATTGCAAAAGGGCAGATACATGCAATTTGGCCCAACCTCATTCCAAAAGCATAAGTGACCTGGCACAAAGCTGGCCAGCCACTGAATTTAAAAAATAAATAAATAAATAAAAATAAAATAAAAATAAAATAAAGGAGTAAATCTGGGTGAGTTTATTCCAGCGTGGCACCAGATTGCATCACGATGTCAGCAATTGTTAACTTGCTAATTAATTTACTGTCCCCAAGTTGCTGCTTGCAGAATCTAGTGGTTCCTCTCGTTCTCTGATCACTCCCAAAATCAGCATTTCCCAGGAGCTTTTCTCCCCTCCTACTACCTGAGGTCCACCAGACCTGGTAGCAAGGTGGGATGGGGGAGTGGCTTTCTGTGGGGTTCCTTCCTCATCTGGGAAGTGTTTCACCTCCATGTCCCCCCAGGAAAGAGGTCCTCCACCTGGAGCTTTGCGTTCTGATTCTCCCCCAAATGGTTCAGATCTGGATCGCAGGTAAGCACCAAATGGACTCCGCCACTCACTCCCTGCATGACCCCGTCCCTAGGGATCCCATGCCCTTGGTGCGAAACATTTCTAGGTTTAGCAGTCAATGGTCCCAACTGGGAATCATTTTTGCCACTACCTTGAGCCAGTTGCCATTGTCTTTGGGCATTTTTTGAAATATCTGAATATATTTTCACAGCATCCCATGGTATTTCGGCTGCCTTCATTTACAGGCCATGGCTATCATGTTGTTCAAAGCAGGTTGGGCGTGGGGAGGGGACGGATAACGTGTTCCAAGCCTGGTGTGAGAGGGCTCATGACAATAAGATGCTACTGGGTAAAGCTGCAGAGATTTTTAGGATAAGATGTACAGATGAGTTCTGAAAGCTTTGTGTAATTTTCCACCTACAGGTTATATATACTAATTGCAAAAGATCAGTAATTAGTGATAGGAACCAAGGGAACAGGATGGAGCTGCAGTGGGGAGGTTCAGGCTGGGTAAAGGTTCTTCACTGAGAGGGTGGTTGGGCACTGGAACTGGCTCCCCAGGGAAGCGGTCACTCCTGCCAGAGTTCAGGAAGTGTTTGGACAATGGTCTCAGAAATGTGGTTGGATTTTATGTGGTCCTCTGTGGAACCAGAAGTTGGACTTGATGGTCCTTGTGGGTCCATTCCAACTCAAGATATTCTATGATTTTATATTTTTTAATTATTTTTTTCATGGCAGTAGCAGCACCTGGAGCCCTTTGCTAGGGTTTCTGGGGCATTAATCAGGTACCCATGCCAAATGCTTACCTCCCTATGTCCCCCTCTTCCTCTGCAGTATTACACTTCACCTGAAGATTTCATGTCCATCGTCTCCAGCATTTAACTACTCACGAAATCCAATTTGCGCTGTGCCCCAGGTGAAGATAGAGATGGAATCAGACTATGAGGACACCGACACTGAAAAGCCACCTCGGGACATGGGCAGTGAGACCACGCTATAGTTCTGTGCAGTGCTTCCTCTAATTTTAGATTTATATATATATGAATATATAAGTATATATATATATATAATTAGACATATTTTTCTATGTGACACTGAGATGGTGGCCCCAGAGGCCCGTTGCTCCAGTAGCGTTTAGAGTAATGCTGTTGAATTTCCTCCCTTTCCGCTGGGTGAATGCATCGCTGCTGGTAGCAGAATGCACTGGTGGCAGAAGAGCCCCCACTGCTGGGGCTAAAAATGTGGAGCTGGCGTATTTGACCCCACTTGCCCTAGAACTGCTGCCGGAATGGAGAAGTCAAAGGCAGTCAGGGCCATGGATGTCAGGGAACAGTTGGCTGCATGCATGGCCTATGGAACAGGGGACTGTGCTTGCGTAAACCTTTCAAGGGGGATTTTGGGATGGGGAGGAGGTTTGCACACCTGAGAAGGAAGTGGGAGCATGTGTCCCAGCTCTCCCTGCCCTGAAATCACAGCACGACTCCTGCCAAATCTGGCTTGGCAAAGGGGGTAGTGCATTTCCCATGGGGAGCCTCAGGCTTTGAGTTTGCAGGATGCAAACAAAAGCAGTTTGACCCCTTGCCGTGGGAGTCCCCTCTTGCAACACAGCCACACTGCAGCATCCCAGCAACCCAATCAGGGTCTCTATGCTGCAGCAGGTGGGATTCTCCTGCCCCAGGGGGACTCAGCTGTGCTCACCCCAGCATAGATGTATAAAAACATGAGGAGGATACATTGAAGACTAGTGAGGGTTGTAAAGAGGCAGTGCCCCAGGCAATGGCAGGAGGAGCAAAGGCTCTGGAGCAGGAGACCTTGAGGCCAAAGGCCATTGCTTCCTGCAGGTAACAACAGGCAGGCTGTGAGTGCCTGAGAGCAACAGCAGAGCAGGAAACAGGGCATGATTTCTGCTGGCTGTCAGGAACTACTGCTGCAGGCAGTGGGTCATGGTTTCTGCAGGGAACTGGAAATGGTTTCTGCAGGGAACTTATCAGTTTCCATAGCAGAGCCATTAGATGAGCATGGCCTTACCCATCGACACACCCACAGCCCTAGCAAAGCACAGCTTTCCCAGAACCATCTAGGACCCTCAGTGCTGTCTGAAAACCTAGGCTGATAACATGGCTGGAGCAATAGCCGCATCCAACCAGAAGCTAGCTGAGCTGGAGTATTATCTCACCTTGTTTTTGCTACAGACACACTGAAGAAGCCCATCCAGCCCCTGCACAAGGGACTTTGCACCTCCTTGAGCTCCTCAGTTTTAATTATACTCAGGTGGTTTAACAGCAAGCAGCTTGAAGCACTGATGGGAGAGCAAGCATGTCCCTCATCATGTATCCCCACACACTTCGCACTTGCTTCCCCACCAGGGAGCAGGTCAGGAGCCACCTCAGGCACCAGACAGTTTGGCTTGCCCAACTCTCACTTTCTTCCAGCAGTGCTGCAGCATCAATGAGGCTTTCAAATAGCTTTCCTTCCCAGCATGCCTGCAGGCTATGGTTTAGAAAGACTAGTCTTGTTTGTAGACTTTCTCTCTGGTAGATGGATGTTTCTTGCAGTTTTAAGGTAGCACAAACTCCCCCTCATCACCCAAGCAGAAATAGCCTACCTGGTATTTATAGGAATTCTGTGCTAAGGTCAGCCACAGAGGGGTTTCTGGGGCATTGGTTAAATATTGCAACTGATCTGAACTGTTGTGTGGGACAGAGCCCACTTCTTTGTAAATAGTCACATCAAATGAAGACATGAATGCAGTTTTCTGTTTATAGTGTTTTTCTAGTCCAAGTAGACCTTATGAGGAACCATTGTGAAATTAATAAAACAGTATTAATCTAGTGACCACTTAAGCAAGCACCACTTAGCCTGATGTTAACACTAAAAACTATTTCAGCTTGGATGCATTGTGTGTACTTTTTAGCGTTTTGTACCAATCTCATGTGTGGTAGCTAAAGCATGGTACAGGTAGGCCTGTCATTGCAATCACTCCACAGATTGTAAATTTCCTTTAACCAATACATCAGCACCTACTACACAGCACCCCTACCAGAGTCCACAAAGCCTTTCCAGATGTTTCAGAGAACACAGCTGAAGCCTAAGCTCAGATCCCTCTAGAACACTGCTCATTTCAATTAAATTTGTCCTATTTGCAGGTCTTACAAATGGGTTATATTTTTTGCATATGGAAATACTGGATTGGCACAGATTTGCCACCCCCATTACAGTACTTCTTTAGCCATGTTGTATTTATCAGTGATACAATCCAATAAATCTTATTTAAATAAGTCTCTGCTCTTAGTGTGTTTCTGGTGCAACCTCAGTTATTGAACCTTCCCCTCTCCAGGTGTTCCTTGCTTAGCATTGTTATAATCAGTCATTGCTCTCCCCTGGAGGGGAATGGGGGAAATATGTGGTTCTCAATGACTCAACAAGTGGCTCTAGCACAGCAACACAAAAAAGGTTTCACAAAAAAAGTTTCCCAGCACCCAAAAAGGTAGGATCAGTCTTACCAAGGATATGTGGCCAGATGCTGAAGAGAAAAGTCTAGACCCACCTCACTGCCCCAGAACAATATTACACAAAAGTTTTTCCAAAGTAAGGTTAATATTAAATAATCAGAGCTTGCAAGCAAAAAGCAGAGGACTATATGCTTACACTATCACTATGAACATCAGCAACAGCTGATGGATTTGTTCACAACTAGAGTCTAAAAGCTGAACAGTTTTTGTTCAGGCATGAACAAAATTAGTTATGGATGTAGCACTTATACCTTGATCAAACTCAGGGAGAGAGCCAGACCCAGCCCTGCTCTGAGTGAACAAGGGAAGCCCACTGTACAAGTGTTTTAATTTGCCAGAGAAGTACAAAACTTGCTTAGAAGTAATTCTAGGAAACAGGTGGGGTTCCCCCCTTCCATACTTTATTCAGAGTTAGCCTGGATTATTCACCAAGCACTGGAATCCCTTCACACTATAGTCCAGGAAGCTTACCATGGGCCCAGTACAGTCACCAACAGTACCCCCCTCCCCCCCCCCATTTTTCTTTGGTTAGAGAAAAAGGGTTTTTAAAAAGTCACCATCCAAATAGCAAGAAAAAAGCTTAGCTGCACACTTAGAACATTACAACAGATCTACCACTGTCTATGGCCCCCTGCCCCAGCCAAGCTGAGAACAGATGTGGCTTCTTCAAGTATATGGTTCTACAGAAGAGCTCAACTCAAACTAAGTGTCTAGCATTAAAATACTTCAGAGTAGGTCAAATGCAAGCAGTCTGGGCATCGGTGGGAACAGAAGCACCAAAGTCTGCTTCTGCACTGTGAAGCCCCACATTCCACTTCCTCCAGGATTGCTAATATCGCACCAAGCTCCCTGGAGAACTGCAGACCCAGCATCCCAACTGCTGCTCTGTCCCTGCAAGAACAGTGTAAGCTGCAGGGCTGACTTCTTAGAAGAGTGTTAGCTTAAAAAGCAGCTCTGCTAGAAGTTACATGCTGAATGAATAGACCAGAAGTGTAGATGCTTATGCCTTGGTATAACTAATGCACATATGCTTCAGCTTCAAATAAATATCTATGACCTCAGAATAGGAGATACCACTTCTGTACAATAAATAAAAATATTGCATTTTCTATCGGCCTGTCTGGGAGTCATTTTGGAATGTTGTTTTCAGTACTAAAAACAGTCCTATGTTAAACAGTTAAGGCTTCCAGTGCTTTGGGTTTCAACAGCTTCTTGGCAGCAATGATGGTGTTCTTCATCAGCATGGCAACTGTCATGGGCCCAACTCCTCCAGGGACTGGGGTGATGTAACTAGCTTTCTTCTTCACCCCTGCAGAATGGGGAGGGGTTACAGTTTAGCATAAACATCAAGAGCAGTAAGACTTATCAAGCTGGCTGACTAGTACAAAGCTGCAATCAATCTAATATTGTTGAAATTCCTCCAAGACTACCAGCTAAGGAATAGTAGTCTCAAGTTAGTTATCCTATCCCTCCCCTCTCTTCCTCATTATCCAAGGTAACACAGAGCATACCACAGCCTGACCATCTCCACTATTAAGCAAGCTTACCTCCATAGCCCAGGCTGTGGAAAAAAAAGAAAGGTCTAATAGCTAGATTTATGCAACAGAAATCAAATCTGAAACCAGATATGGATAGGCCTGATGCATGCTCTTGCAAAACTCTCCAATAAAGTAATAGTCTGAGTATTTGCCCTCTCTTCCAAAAGGACTTTCCAGTACCTTTCGCAAGGTATATAGAGATGTGGAGCTCATCAAAACAGCCTGCCTGGGCACTGTTGCAGCTAAGTGGTGAGCAAAGCCAGTGAATAGCAAGCCAGAAGGTAAGTTCCATGCGTTTTCATAAGGCAAAATTTAAAAGCAGAAGCATGGGCTATAAATTTGAGCCAAGACAAAGCAGACCAACTGTCCAGGATGAATCTCTTCTACGTTGCAATATACAGTGTTCCCATGCCATATTACAGGAAAGCTCTTCCCTTGTACACTGAATGCACAAGCAAGAGAGCTTCAGGATGGGTCAGCATCTGGTCCGCTACATGAACCAGGACTTTCTCACCCCTTCTCAGCATGCTAAAAAGCTTAATGATGAGTTTAAGCATGAGTTTAATGCTCAAAGTACCACATGCCATAGTCTTTTATACCTTCAAAATCCACATCCCCAACCAGCCTTGATTTGGCAGTGATGGGATCCTGCACTCTAGTTATCCCCACATCAATAACTGCAGCTCCTTCTTTGATCATATCAGCTGTGATCAGGTTGGGAATGCCTGTAAGAGAACAGAACCACGTGCTTATAGTGGTGCTAGACAGTGCCCCTTCACCCCCATCTTCACACCACCCAGCCCCATAAGTTTTGACCCACTCAGGCCTTCCTGCCTCACAAATACAAATCCAGCCACAGCTGCAAAATCCAGTGCCACTCCATGAGAGGTTCATCTCACCCAGAAATCAAGGATTTGTTTACTTATAATCTCAGTATAAAGAACTAGAATCCATCCCCAAGAAAGAAGTCTGGCAAAGAACCTGGAACACCCCTTTCAGGGTGGGGCGTTTGGCTGGTTCTACCACATACTGTATCAGCTGATGAACTTATCCTACCTTCTACTTAGGCTTAACTCCTTCATATGACCCTTTCTCTGGCTTACTGACCACCTTTGACTATGAACATGCCTTCCTTTCTACCAGCAGCATTTTTGCTTTTATGCAACACTACCTTCAAACACCAGTTCTAATCCTTCCAGTACCTTATGTCTCTTCATACCCAACTTCTAACCCACATTTCTCTTCTCTCCCACAAGTTCACAGCAAGCTTCAGCTGCCAAGCATCAACACCCCAAGTCAACTTTTCTGTTCCTCATGCCAAGGGGATAGCTCAAGACCCCACCCCCAACCTGGAGAAAAGTACATCTACTTGTAGCTGTTCTTTAGGTCTGATCAAGTACTTGCTGGCACACCAAGCCCTCCTGCCATGCCATTTTGCATTTCAAATGGCCACAAACAGCTCTGCTAGACTCTCCTAGGCTTAATCACGGGATACAATGGCTGGCTCAAACAGCCAGCCCTTGCCTACAGCAGCTGCCAGCAGCCATAAGAATACCAGATTATCCCTGTGCTGCCAGAGATGCCACAGACAGGGAGGCCCTGGAACATATCATACCAACAGAACTGTGTCTTGCAAGAAAAGATTCCCATCAGAAACACCACACAAGCTGCAGTGCAGCATCCTCCATGTACCTCACCTGCACTGAGAGTTCAGTCTTACCTGCTGCTGCTACCACAATGTCAGCACGGATTGTGTGTTGCTTCAGCTGCTCCTTTGGAGTGTAGCGGTGTGATATTGTTACTGTGGCATCACCTGCAAAAGGGGTTACACAAAGCCTTTTACCCATAAGTGTACTTAAACCTGTCAACTTCTAACTCTTCACCTTTGAGGACACCTGTGAAGGTAGCAGGAATACAGGAGCCTGAGGACAAGCCACTGGGAGTAGCCTACAAAGTCAGAGGGAAAGATCTTGTATGGAAAAGGACAAGGACTAACTGAAGGCTCTGAAGCGTTACAAGACTGCCCATGTGCAGAGTTAACACCCCACCTTGACCACAGCCCATGTGATGTCATGGTCCCTGAGTCAGGCCTAGGACCTGCTTAAAAGCCTAACAAGGACTGTGGTATAGGCAAAAGGCTTCTTCCCACAACTGCCTGGTGCACAGGCTCCAAGACTAGCAAGCTCCTACCTCCTGGACGCTCATGCCTGCCATCTGTATGCAGCAACATGGCTATGGGCATTCCCACATTCTTTGACCGGCCAGCCACCACCACATTCTTCCCCAGTGTTGGGATGCCTGCAGTAGACATGGGAGTCTTAAGACAAATACAAGCTGGAGTTGTGCCATACAGCAGCCAAATACTGCAGGAGCTTACCAGTTCTCTTAATGATCTCCCACACACCCCATGGGGTAGCTGGCAGCATGGAATACTGGTCAAGGCACATTCGCCCCACATTTATTACATGAAAGCCATCAACATCTTTGTCTGGAGTCACAGCATTGCAAATCTTTCGCTCATCAATGTGTTCTGGAAAAGATAAAGGCTTTAGCACTAGGGATCAGACAAAAAAAATGCATTTTGCAGTCAACCAGAGGCCTGGCTCATTGCACTAGGCCCTCAACCCCTTCAGTTTGTAAGCTTGAAGTTATTCAAAGCCTCCAGTGAGCTCAAGGCTAAGAGCTCCCAGCAGAAGGGGACTGGAACCACTTGGAAACTACAGTGTCACTAATGCGGAGGGTATTTTTAGACTGCCTCAGTGTCACAACCAAATTTAAGCTCCTGGCTCAGGAAGCTGATACTCCTCACACAAGAACAGATTTCCATGACCCCCATCAACTCAGAAACAGATTGATATCTGGCTACTCACCAGGTAAAGGAAGCTGCACTAACAGGCCATCCACATTGGCATCATTATTTAGTTTGCCAATCAAATCCAGTAGTTCTTCCTCAGTAATAGAAGCTGGCTTGAGAATCGTCTCACTGCTGATTCCTGTGCAGTCATTGAGAGTGCTGCATTAGACATCAGCAGGTACACAAGTAGGAAGCAACTTCCCTAATCCATGCTGATTTAAGCTGTTTAGTTTCACTTCTGCACAAAATCCAATATGGATACACCAAGGATTGCATGCTTTATACAACAATGAACACCTTCCAGGTTGTTGACCTTCACAAGTCTTCCAAGTTATGAAGGACCATTAGTCTGTGCAGTGATTCCTGGGAAAGTCTGCTGAAACCAGAGGCCCTCTAAGTGCATGAAAGGCTTGGAGAAACTAAATGGAAATGTGTTATGAACATGCAACTGCACCTCCTGCAGACCCTCTTCACCACAGTAGGTGATATTAGCCTAAAATGTCAGTTCTAAAGAAAGCTTCAGCAGCACAGAACCCAGTAAGAAATTAAACCACTGTGTCCCCTGGACCCTATTCCGCACATTTCTCCAGAAGCACACTCAGGAAATCTTTGGCTGAACACCACCAAGTAGGACCTTGGCTTGTAAGACTCTGCTGAATGTGATTGCAGCTTGGACAGTTATTTTAAAAAAGATAAATCAAAGCCTTGCCAGTGTTTTACACAGGCCTACAAAGACTGCAAATCCAAGCTGCCGAGCTTGATGTTGCTCTAGAGGATTCAAATGGCATAATACATTCAAACTATGCCTATAACTACATCTCAGCACTACTATGAATGTAGCCAAAGCACTCACAGCAAGTTCTGCCATAAGCCTGAACAGCAATGCAGCTGAGGTGAAAAGTAGCCAGGTGGATGCATCCTAAAATCTTCCACAGTTTCCAAGATTCCCCCCAGCCAACAAGACAGGCATTCTGCTCCTGTTTCAGAGCAGAGTGCAAGACTTACCAACATCAGCAGCTGCTTTGGTTTTGTTCAATACATAGGAGTGACTTGCAGGATTTTCACCAACTAGAACAACGCTGAGGTGAGGTCTCTTGTTTCCAGCTGCTACCCACTGTTCAACCTCATGACGGGCTTCCTGTCTGATCTGTCGGGCCAGCTTCCTTCCAGAAATCACAACTGCATCATCTCTGCAGTGGAAGATGTGTTACCAAAACAGTCAGCTCTTTTCCCTGCAACTCGTGTTAAGCAGCATATTTCAGTCTTAAGTCTCCAGCTCTACTGCCCAAAGCATTAGCAAGCAAAACTACTGAAGGGACAGAATTGTTTTTTTGTGAAGCCTAAGAAACCATGCACTCTGCTTCTCTGCAAGACAGGGAGTACACATGTATTGTTCATATTTTAGCTTGAAGCATGGGCTATACAACTAGTCTCCACTTTTGAAAAAGTCAGTCACCCTTCCCTTTCAAAGGCATGACAGCTTCACTACAAATGACTTACATGAGGCAGAACTCATTCCACTTAAGTGGAATTTCCACTACAGAAGATACCAAGCAATTTTGGCATGTCTGACACAAGCAAATAAGGGTTTCATACTTAGTGCAGTTCTTAGAGAGCCCAGTCACCCATAGATTTCTCAGGAATACCACCAGTCCACCTCGCATGCACCTGGCACATGTCCTCCCTGCTCAACTAATTGCTGCCATCATTTCAGTCAACTCTTTAGACTGTGATAGCTGGGCTGGGCACTCAATTCCAGCCCCTTCAGAAGACTCCAGTGCTTAGCTGGAGTTGAGGGGATATTTGTGCACTTGAACCATGTCAGAACAGGTCCTCACATACTTCTTGGGTCTAAATTGGTAGGAAGAATATAGAGTCTCTGTCAAATGCATTCCAGGCAACTGGATACCCTGCAGCATATAGAAAGGCTGGCACAGATTACAGACAACGAGGCCACAGCTGCCAGCCCCAATCAGCACAGGCTGTGCACACTGCTCACATTTGTTTTTTCCTTCAGGTTATGGCTATCACTCACATTAGAATGCAACTCTCACTTACTAGTCCCTCTGTGAGGGATTAACCTACCCAAGATTCGCTTTTAGACTTCACTGCAGTGCCTTCCTGCAAGGCCTCATGATGAGCTCTTCACTTGTTTACCCAAGTACTCTGCTCTTCCATCAGGCCCCTCACAAAAAGCAGAAGGAGCTACTCCCCAGCGTCACTACACAGGCATCACTCAGAGCCAGGACCCGCACATTTCTGAGGTAACCAGAAAGCAAAATGCACGACCACCAGCTTGCCACAGAAATCCAGGAGACAACCACCCCTTAGAAGAGAGCCTGATGACTTTCACCACCCACATCACACATCCCAACATGAACAAGGCAGACGGCCACAGCTCTCTTCTCAAGAACCGAGCAGCCCCAGCTCCCTGACCTCCTCCCACCCGAACCCCACAATGCTTCGCGAGGGGTCTCCACACTCCAGGCACGGCTGCAGCAAAGGGTAGACCCTCCACGCAAGGCGGCAGCGGGATTTCATCAGCCTGCAGTGCCCGGCACGGCCGCTGGGGACCGGCCTCAATTGCCCCCGGCAGCGCCGACCCCGCGGCCGGGCCTTACCTGTGCGCGCTGAGGTGCAGGCGGCGGCCGCAGAGGGACCGCAGCGCAACCCGGCTAAGGGCGCGGAGCGGGCACAGCGCTGAGTCCATCACTGCGGCACCTGAGAAGAGGCACCCCCCCCCCCGCCCCCTGGCGGCCCATTTATACCGTGCCGAGGGGCCGCCCCCGCCCAAGACCCCGCCCCGCTCGAGGCCGCGGCCTGAGCTGGGTCTCGCGAGAGCGGAAGGGCACGGCTGCGGCGGGAGCGGCGCCGTTTCCCCTCAGGCGCCGCTCGCCATGAGCTTCCTCTTGTGAGTGCCCGGCCGCGGGGGTTTCGGCTGCGGGGGGCTCCGAGGAGGAGCCGCGGGGCGCGTTGTGAGAGGAGGCGGGGGGCTGGCGGCGCGGCACGGCAAAGCTGTCGGAGGCGGCTGCGCGGGGACGGCCTGGGTGGGCGGCGGGGGCCTCGTGAGGGGCTGGGGAAGTCTTTGGGGTGGGGGAGCGCAGCGTTGGTTGGGGAGAAGCCTCGGGAGAGGTGTTTCGTGGACTTGTGGCTCTCTTTGGTGCGAAAAAGTATCTGTAATTAGCTCTAGGGGTGAGCTGCGGCATACCTGTGTGATGTGAACGCTTGAAAGATTTTAGCTTTTAAAGCCTGGTAAGCGTGACAGAAGGATCGGTGGCGTTTTGTGGTTTAGGGAGGGGCTGAGTGCCTTCTTTCTGGGGTCAGTGATGTGCTAGGTCTGTGTTTTGGGACTGTCTGCCTGTGGTCAGCAATGTGCTGGGCCTGTGTTTTCCACCTGTGGTGTAACAGGGGGCTTGGTTGAAGAATGAGCTGGATTGAAGGGTCTGTTATTTCAGCTCAGAACGTTGCACGTAACCAGTGTGTGAAGACATCAGGCCATGCAGTAATGCTGCACCAGCTAGCTGGTGTGAAGTGTGCGCAAGCCAAGTACATCTGGTTGTGTATGACTAGGGGAGGCAGCAGACCAGCAATGAAGCATATGTACCCTCCTTGATGCTTCAGCTTGCACCACCCTAAATCAGAAGAAGAGTTGGCAAAGGCTGAAAGCAGGACACTGTGGGCTCTGCACAGTTTGAAAGTTTACATTTTGTGGTTCAGAGGCATTGAAATTCCTTCAGCTCTTGGCAGTATTGGCTTTTGTGCATGGGTATAAAGCCATTACTGAGTTCAATGACCTGTGTCCCTCTGAGCACCCTGCAGAGAGCAGCTTTGTAGGGGCATGGAGTTGTGCAGTGGCACAGCTGTTGTAGAACACAACAAGAGACAATTGCAGCAGCTATAATAATTTGTGTTTTAGGGCTGGAGTTTGTTAAATTGCTATTTTGAGCAGATTGTTTCTACAGTGTGTCTGAGTGTCTTGTCTTTGCCCTGTCAAACTTGACCCAGTCAGCTGGTGGTTTTGTTTCCTGGTTTGTGGGTCACTCTGAATGCAACTGTCGCTGATCAGTCTTTAGGCCTTTGCACCAAATGTTTATTGCGATGTAAAAAGGGAAGTGTGCACACGGCTGTTGGAAACACTTTGGCCTGAGTATATGATATGTTCACCCTGGTAGGGGGATGGGAGTGGTAAACGGCTGGTGTTACCACGGCTAAAAGTGCCAAATGGCAAGGAGTAATTCAGCTATAGCAGGAGGGAAATATTTATGAGAAGGGATTGCAGCTGACAGATAAACTAGAAATGTTTCTGTTTTGTCAGTGGGAGTCGATCTTCGAAAACATTCAAACCCAAGAAGAATATTCCTGAAGGCTCCCATCAGTATGAACTCCTGAAACATGCAGAAGCCACCCTGGGGAGTGGTAACCTTAGGCAAGCAGTTATGCTGCCAGAGGGAGAGGACCTTAATGAGTGGATCGCAGTTAACAGTAAGTCCTATGAAAAAGCAATCCATCCATGTGTGGAGGTGGAGTGGGAAGAATACAAATCTCTGGGTTTCATCCTTAAAAGAAAAGAAAACAAACAAAATAATAATAATAATAAATCCTAAATGAAGTTCACATCCTGGTCAGATTCTATTTAACTAGGTAGGGATAAAAGGAAAGTAAGTCAAGAGTCAAAGGGGTGTTGTGCTCTGGAAGCAAGCAAAAAGCAAGAAACAAATCCATACTATTGTGGTTTTGGGGTGCACTTTCTTCAAGTTCCAACTTGTAAAGATGATTAGGTTTATGAAAGGTTATTTTTAGAATTAGGAGTAAGCCTTGATTTTGGAATTATAAAACCAGTAGTTAGTGCTGTTGGCTGCAAAAACTGTGACAGTAAACAGCTTGGGTAAAAAATTGAACTGTATTCTTCAACCATATTCTCCAGATTTGCGTTGGTAACTTAGGAGTTGTATTTTCTTTCTTAAAAAGGTGGCTGGGAAATAAAGCAGTTATTTCAAAGTTACAGGAAGTTAGGAGGTTATGTACAGCTTTGTGTCATACAAATAAGTCAGGGGCAGTAGCCAGAAGATAAAAATAAAATAATAATAATAATAAAACTGATCAAAGTTGACTGAGAGATTCATGTTCCTAGATGGTCAAAGGGTCTTGAAGTCAGCCATGTGATGGTGTGTGTTTGTTTTTGTGGAGAGCTTTGCAGTATGTTAACCTCTGTGATGGTGATCCTCAGAGGCAATGTCAGCTGAATGGAAGCAAATTGGTGCTGCAGTCTGCTTTATTTGATAATTTGTCCTTTACAGCGGTGGATTTCTTCAACCAAATCAATATGCTCTATGGGACCATCACAGAGTTTTGCACAGAGGCCAGCTGTCCAGTCATGTCTGCTGGACCAAGGTAAGAAGTTTGTGGCAGCCTACAGCTGCAATTTATGTGTTGGGGAAGTAGATGGATGTTCAGATCACTCAAACGTGTCGAGAAAAACTAAAAATGGGAATGAGATGTGTCTGGATGGTGTTGGGGTACAGCATCATGCTCCTGTAGAGTCACTCACCTGCATGCGAAGCGATGTGCTTGTGGTGGTTTTACCGTGCTAGGCAGCTGAACACCACAACCGCTCTCTCACTCCCCCTCCTCAGATGAGGAGGGGAAGAAGTAAAGGAGAGAACAACTCACGGGTTGAGATAAGGATAATTTAATTAAAGAGAAAAAATATTATTAAGGAAATATTATTACTAATTAAATAATTCAACTAAAAGGAAAAAAGGGAAAGGGGAAGAGGGAGTGGGAAAGGGAACAACAAAACAAAACAAGTAAAGGCTATGTGGAAGTGCAGAGGAAAGAAATTACTCTCTACTTCCCACAAATGAGCGATGCTTGACCGCGTCCTTGAAGCAGGGCCTCAATGGTTGTAGCCGGTGATCGGGAGGAGGACAGACGTTTTCACAACGAGAGCCCACCCCTCCTCTCTTCTTCCTTTTTCCACCTTTTATTGCTGAGTGTGACATCATATGGTATGGAATATCCCTTTGGTTGGTTTAGGTCAGCTGCCCTGGTGATGTTTCCTTCTCACTTTTTTGCCCACCCCCTAGGAGGGTTAAAGAGAGTCCTGATGCTGTGCCAGCACTTCTCAGCAGCAGACACACCACTGCTGTGGTACCACTGCTGTTCTAGCTCCAAGTGCAGAGCGCAGCACTGTATGGGCTGCTGCAGGGAAAGTTAACATCCCAGCTAGACCCAGTACAGTGGACCATTAGGGAAGCCGCATGGTATCAGTAGCAGATTTGCTTTAAGGAAAATAAGAGATCTAACTCTGAAGTGGCAGATCTTCCTGTTCGAGTCATCTCTTAATCTGTTGTCTCAGAGCAAGCACTCCAAGAGGTCATTGTTTTTTTTCTGAGTGAAAGTGATTGAAGAAGATTGAAAGGTTGAAGAAGAATATACATGATGGTTCTGAACTTAAGTACTTTGAGTTGAAGCAACAGCAGTGTATCTTGTTGATAAGGTTGGTTGAGGCTTGTTATCTGGGACAGCAGCATGGAGTCTGGCTGTTGAGCAGTATCTGTAGGGTGCTGTGTAAAGTCCTGCCCTGCTTTTCTAACCAGAATTATCTAGATTGCAAGTTCCTGTTTCTATATTTGGGGATGTTTCCTATAACGACTTCCTGTTTAGCAGTGTTCATTTTCACTTGTTGGTGGTTGTGACATGACAATTGAAACGTTTTTTTCCCCACTGTACAATTTTGCAAAAGCTCTCTGAGAAAGGAGAGTTCCATGCTACATAGTGTTCTGATAGAAATCTGCCCCACTTCTGAGGAGCTGTGGATTTATAAGCACATGTCAGTTTGAGATGGTGGCTTTTAAAAGCTTTTGGCTGACATATGGCCTCAGGATGGGGTCTTGGCTGTCTCATGTGCTGGTGGGCATCTCCCCAAGGGAGTGCTGAATTCTCTGTTGATGTCTGAAAACTGTATGATTCTATATGTAGTAACTCAAGCACTGGGGTTTGGCCCCATCACATGCCCCATTTAAAGGAATGTTGATGTTGGAAGAGGTTGATACACAGTAGAACATAACTTGTGAGGGTCTCTGCACAGAGTGCTTCTTTTGCAGAGCACACCTTACCAAGATAAGGAGGAAGCTGCAGTGCCTTGTTGCCAGAGTAGCCACAATGCAATGAAAATGTATTTCTTTTACTTGTATAGCAAAGATTTTTTTTTTTTTTTTCTGTCTCCCAACAGATATGAGTACCATTGGGCAGATGGCACCAACATAAAGAAGCCAATTAAGTGCTCAGCTCCAAAGTACATTGATTACTTGATGACATGGGTTCAGGACCAGCTGGATGATGAAACCCTCTTCCCTTCAAAGATTGGTAATTCCAACTATTGCGTGATGCAACATGCCTTGTATATGGGACTGAGCCACAGTGCCACCGGAAGGTCTCTTTTTGCTTCTTAACAAACTGAAACTTATCCCTGCATATTGGTGGTTTTCAGGCGTCCCTTTTCCCAAGAACTTCATGTCGGTGGCCAAGACCATCCTGAAACGGCTATTCCGCGTGTACGCCCACATTTACCACCAGCACTTTGATTCTGTCATGCGGCTGCAGGAGGAGGCCCACCTCAACACCTCCTTCAAGCACTTTATCTTCTTTGTGCAGGTGAGTTGCAGAACAGCTGGTCACCTGCCTCCACCAGGGTTTCTTGTTCCCTGATTGCTTATAAAGGGAGTTGGATCTTAAGAGCCTACTTGCTCTTTGAAGGCCTACAACAGCGTTGTGATGGAACACAGCTCAGCTCTCATCCTCTTTACCATGTGAACCGTACAGCAGTGTCATCTGGGGTTTGTTTTGATTTTTGTGCCAGATGGCTATAAAGGCTTCAATTTCCCTCTCTATTTTAAGCTCACAAAGGGATCGGACTTCAAAGAGAACTTGGGGTTTTGTAGCTCAGTAACTAACTGAGGTAGCAGCAGCACTTTTTTCACATTGCCCATTCTTTAACAGCCTGTAACTACGGGTGACTCATTGTGCTGAGCAGCCTCAGCAATGCAACATGGTTTGCCCAAAATGCTTGAACCTCTCCGTAGAGAAATGGGAGAGATGGCTGCAGTAATGTCTGCATGGGAATTTCTGTCAGCACACATTTATGCAGCTGGTTCCCAGTGTGTGTGTGCTGGCTGCACCTGGAGTCTTGTGTTTTCTAGGGGCTCTTTCAGCAGTGTGTTTAGTTCTTGTGATGCTTTTTCCTGCCAGGAATTTAACTTGATCGACAGGCGGGAGTTGGCTCCACTGCAGGAACTGATTGAGAAGCTGGGCTCCAAAGACAGATAAACGTTCCCCAGGAGGACCCATTCAGCTTCTGGTTGTACCTGTTCCTTTCTGCTTTGTACACCAGCTATTCTCCCTTTCACCTTCAGCAGTGCAAGCCTCAAGAAGCTGGACGATGTGCTGGCTGGCATCACCTCAATCTTGCAGGCCTTTGGCAATACAGTGTTTGTACTGTACAGTGGCAGCCTGCATTGTTTTATAACTGGTGGCTGAGCTGTGGTGACTAGCGCTACTTCGTACATTTTTTTCTAAGCTATGTACTCAAGTCTGGCAAGAATTGCAGTCTGGGACTCTGACACAGAGCTTGTAGGAGGTTGCTCTGTTTCCCACAGGCATGGGTGAAGTTCCAGAGTGCCACACTGCTGTTTTCAGTGCTGGAGCAGTTTCACTCTGGATCCCGTGGATACAGAACCTGGCCTACAAGCAGCCAACCTGGGGCTATATCCAGCACGTACTTCCCTTGGCAAAGAGCAGCAGTGGCACAGCTTATTTTTGGAAGTGCTTTTTTTGGATTTAGATGCACTTTGGCCAAGAGCCTTAAGCTCCCCTCATGGCAGCATTGGGGGGAGGAGGAAAAAAGTGCCTGTCAAGGGGAGCCTGTCCCCTTGGTGTGAAGAGCAGCTTTACTGTCCCCAGCTGGGGGGGTGGGGGGGAACACAACACAGAGGGAATGGCAGGGACCACGTGTGGCAAGGCAATAAAGTTTCTTCTTCCTGCTCTCTTTTTTAATGGATGTCTTGTCCTTGTACATCCTTGTTCCATGCACTGGTGCCCTCACAGCCCCCCACAGGTGTTCCAGTTGAAAACAAACAACCCTAAGGCACATTTTCCCTTGCAGGGAGTCCCCCTGTCTGGTAGCTGCAGCAGCATCCTGCTTCTGCCCCCCAGTTCTGGCTGGTCCAGAGCCTCTTCACACACACAGCCTCCAGCATCTTTATTGACTGGGTCGATCTCCGGCAGCTGCACAAGTCCCCTCCCATTCCCCCCCTTCCCACCACAGAGCTCAGCCCAGCATCAGGGCTTGGGGGTGGAGGTGAAGATGCGCAGTCCATGCATGCTCTTGATCTCTTCACTCAGTGCCTGCAAGAGACAAACACAAATACTAAGTCCCACTGCAATGTGAAAGTGGGTGGCTTTAAATCAAGTATTAAGTGCTAAAGTGGAGCTCCTAATTAAGTGCTGTATGCATGTAGTGCTAAAGTGCAAATGCAGCATGTGTTGTGTCAACTGCAAGTGCTGCGCATGCAAGCAGACTGCGTGCAGCGCTGCAGCACACACATGCAAGCAGGATGCAAAACTAAGCAGTGACAGAACATGAGTGCCAAATGCTGCACGCCCATGCTGTGTAAACGTGGTGCCACAGGAGCGTGCACACGCCAGCTGCTGCTGTGTGCATGCCAATGCTTGGCTGCGCGCAGGTGTGCATCTCCAGTGCCGTGCATCAGCTGTTGCAGCCCGCGGCTCGCCACCCTCACCTGGTTAACCATCTGGTGCTGCTGCACCGTCCGCTTCTCCCTGAACTCCTCCGACTCGATGTGGATCTCGTACATGGCACCGCATCCTCCTGCAAGGAAGCGCAGCCCCGCGGTGCGGCCCCCGGCAGAGCGCTGCCGCCGCCCGCCCGGCCAGGAAGCCCCCGGCACCGCCGCGGTCCGGGCCAGGCTCAGCCCCGCCGTGACGGAGCGCACGGCACAGTGCGAGGGGTTAGGGGGAGCTTGTGGTTTACCGGAGATGTCCACCACCCTGATGGCGGAGGCGCGGGGGAACTTCTCCCGCAGGACGCGGGTCACTCGGGCCTCGCCGTCCGTCTGGGAGGTGAAGCTTCGCCAGGGACCGCACCGCAGAACGAGCTGGGGCGGGGGAGGGGGCGCAAAACGAACGAGCTGTGACACCGCTCCGCGGGGCCGGCGGCGCCGCTCCCCGCCGCACGGCCCGGGGCGGGCGGGACACTCACCGGCCCGCGGAGCCGCAGCCCCGCCGCAGCGGCCATCTTGGGCCCGTGGCGGCCTCGGGGACGGGCGGGGGAGGGCTCGTCACAAGGCCGCGCCGCGTCTCTGCTGCCTCGTTTCGCCCCCTGCCGGCCTGGAGGACCCCGGAGACGCCGCGGCCTGGCGGCAGCCCCGGACCCGTTGTACCGCCCCCCCCATCGCGGGGATCTCGGCTTGTCCGCGCCCCCGGGCCCCTTCCCGTGCCCTGCCTGAACATCCACTCATCCCCCCGCCACCCCCCGCATACCCAGCCCCGACCTTCCCACCCAAACCGAAGAGAGCGTCAAACCCCCACCATGGCACAGCCCGCCCCCCCCCCCCGCTCCCCACAGCCACGACCCCTTCTTGTCCCCCCCAAGCGACACCCCCTCCCCCCCACCCCAAGGGCCCCTCATCCACACCTCACCGCCAAGCAGACATGAACAGAATGGCCAAGTTTGAGTGCAAAAAATAAATATAAAATTTATTAAAACACCCACAATATTTTAAAGATATCAGGAATAATACATTTCGCAGCCTGGTTGGCTGCATGTAACTTAGAATAAAATACAAATTAAAAAAAAAAAAAAAAAAAAAAAAAAAAAAAGGTTAAGGGGGGGGAGGCTACATATATGGAATTCTTAGGCATCCTAAAAATAAATTTACCAAAACACTGGAGGTGAGGGGAAAAAATAGGGCATTGAGAAACAAAACAAAAACCACACACAAAAAAAAAAAGGAAAGAGGGAAAAAGAGGGAAAATTATACAAAATAAAATTATCAGCATAAATTTACTGTCCTAGAAGTATCTACAGTTTAATACACATTAATCCTATTGCCTTGAGACATGGGAAAATCTACCGTTCCTCGATCCGCCCTGGAAAAACTTCATTTCAAGTAACCACAGTCCCGAGCCGACCAAGAAATCTTCAAGTGTGAGTCCCTGGGAGCCACAAGGACTTTGCGCGGTGCCCCCCCCACCCCCCTGCCTGCCACCGTCCCACCTCCCTCATCAGCTCTCCAAAAGCCGAACAAAATGTCAAAAAAAAAAAAAAAAGAAACAAAACAAAAACAAAGCAATCAAACAAAAATAATAATAATAAAAAACCACCTCCAATCAAATCCCGAGCACTGAACCCAAGCAAATGTTGTTTTCTTTTTCCTTTTATTACCTATTCACTGCGCTGCAGTGCAAAACCCACTGCCAAAATGCTTCCAGGATAAAACGAGGCTGAAACTATGGCAGTTTGTAATCCCTGAAGGATGCAAAAATGAGGAAAAGCCTGGGCGGAAAGGTATAACAAAAGGGAAAAAAAAAAAAAAAAAAAAAAAAAGGGAACAAACACCACTGCAAAAGGATCCCTGATTTTGGAAAGATTTGCCCCAGTTTCACTTGCCTTTGCTGCCACGGCGCGCTGCAGGGTGTGTGTGGGGTTGAGGTATTTGCCTTGGTTTTGGGGCGTGGGGGAGCTGCTGCTCCCCCCCACTCACAGGAACCCAAAGGAAAAAAGTAGCACCAATGAAACCCAACAAAATGCAAAGGGAAAAAAGGGAAAATAAAGAGATGGGAAAGTGTAAAGCCCAGCTGTTCCCTTGCCATGGCTCCCCCGTAAAAAAACCCCTGTTGTTTGAGGGAGGGAAATGAGCTGCAAGGGATGGGGAGGTGCTGGGCACCGTGTCAGGGTACTGTGCCAGGGTATGCTCTCATCCAGTGTTGTGCAGTGCCCATGCACAGTGCACATATGTGACGTGACCAAGCGCCATACATGTGCACTGTGTCTGTGCACCAGGTGCAAGCACCACGTTCAAGCACTGTGCCCGAGCACTGTGCCTGTGTGCCAGGACCAAGCACCATGTCCGTGCTCAGTGGGCAAGCACCATGTCCAAGCACTGTGCCTGAGCATCGTGCCTGAGCACCATGTACATGCATGGTGGGCAAACAACAAGTCTAAGCACCATGCCCAAGCACCATGTCCATAATGCCGGGGCACCATGTTCAAGCACTGAGTCAGCTAACTATGGGCAAGCACTGTGTCTGAGCAACTGTTCCTGAGCACCATGTCCACACGCTGTGCCCAAACACCATGTCTGTTTACAACATCCATGTATCCTGTTCAAGCACCATGTCTGTGGACCTGTGAGCAGTGCCTGAGCACCATGGCCATACCCTGTGCCCAAGCACTGTCTGAGCACTATGCCCATGCCCTGTGTGCACACAACACACCCATAGACCAGGCTGTGCACCCTGTCTGCACATGGTGCCCACGTACCATGTCTGAACATACAGCTAAGCACCGTGGCTGAGCACCATGTTCGCACACCCTGACCGAGCACCAAGTCCACGCACTATGCCTGAGCACTGCAGCTGAGCACCGTGGCTAAGCACTATGTTCACACACCCTGGATGAGCACCAGGTCTGTGCACCATGTCTGAGTACCAAGCCCACAGACCATGGTGAAGCACCATGTTCACATGCCCTGACTGAGCACCACAGTCAAGCACCATGGTCACATATTGTGGCTGAGCACCAAGTCCATGCACCCTGCCTGAGCACCAAGTCCACACACCGTGTCTGAGAATCAAACCCGAGCACCATGACCAAGCACAATGTTCACACACCCTGGCTGAGCACCATGTCCCTGGTGCACGGCTGAGCAAAGTGCCCGAGCACCACATCCACGTACTGTGGTTGAATAACACATCAGAAAACTGCACCTGCACCTGCCTGCCCTCTTGCTGGCTCCCTAGCCCTGTACTGCAGGAGAATGAAGCCATGGCAAGCAAAGGTGCCTCCAACACTTCTGCAGGGCACCGATCTCTGCATAAAAACAACACACTCTCGTCACTCTCTGAGTTGTCGCTCCAGAAAAGTAAACTTCCTTCTCCACGACACTGCTTTTTTTCTTGGTTCTCCAGTTTGATATATACATTAGTAGCACCACAGCAAGATGGAATCAGGCAGAAGCATGATACAGTTTGTTAAAACACCATAGCACCATTTTAATTAGAAGATTTCATTTAATAAAAAATATGCCTTAAAGAGCCCACAAAGCATATTCCAGTATTAAAAGGAAAAGTCAGCAATTGAGGCACCTCAGGGATTCTGGTTTCTTTCTCCTTCCTGAGCCTCGTCCTGAGAGCGCCAAGAGGGGGAGCTGCCCCCCGGAAACGCCCCCTGTCCCCCACAGACAGCTCTGCAGTCTGAGGTGAAGCATCATGGCGTGAAACGCAGAAGTGGGTGGAAGGAGCCCACTGGGCTCCCCGTGTCAAAATCTGCCCCGTGTTTCCATTGTGGGTGTTCTAGCACCAGTGTGGCTGCAACCTGCTGCAAAGTGTTCCCCACCGCCACCCCCACCCCAGCCCCAAAGCAATTAAAATGCTGCCCCCAGCAAGTCCCACCACCCACCACGCGCCAGTATGTCCCCTTAATGCTTCAACCCCCATGGCTTTTGCGCGGGTGGGACAAGCGTGAATGCTAGTGCTGGTACGGATAAAGAAAAAGATTTCACTTAAAACAGACTCTCAGCAGCAAGGGATAAAGAGCTGTGCATAGTTTTCTAGTTTTCATATAAGAAGTCTGAAGCATGCTAATTTTCAATGACTGAGATTTGAGGTAGGTTATACATATGTAGTGTAAAAACATGAGACTGCAGCACTTCTCGCTCCCAACCCACGCACAGCTGCCGCTGCCATGGTCCCCCCTCCCCCCCCAAGTTTGGACCAGTTTGAGCCTCCCTTTGAGGCAGGGAGGGAGACGCCATGCTGGAGTGAGCCCCCCAAACCAGAAACCTCCAAGGAAGCAGGACTTAGACAGGTTGTATGGACTGAAACATTCTCCAAACACACCCCTTTCTCCCAAACACCGCAAATTTCTCGCTAACGTCATCTATGTGAAGCTTTCAAGGCACCCCTGCGACAACCTACAATGTGGAAGTCAGACGAGACCTGGGCGAAACAAACCGAGGCCGGCACCCGAATCCGACCCCTTTTTTTGCCCTGTGAACATCACCACCACCATGCCACAGCCAAGCACCATGGTACACAGCCCCAGGACACACAAACCTGTCCATGGGCTTCCCTAAAATCTGACTTGCCATAAACTCTACAATCCTGATATGCTATTGGGTACTTAGAAGAAAAGCGATAATAGTTCATTGAGTTTCCTTGTCAAATATATGCAACTTTACAGATTACGGTTAAAAAAAAATTATGAAGGACGGACAAAGCATGTTAAATATTCTGCCAGTATTTACAGTTCTCCCACAATTATCTTGTTTAAAACATACTGCTTTCAAGTTGTTGGGAGGGGGGAGAGGGAATTTGCTTTTTTTTCAGTTTTGCTTTCATTTTTACATCTAGGTGAAAGTGCTTTTAAAAAAATTCTTTCCCTATTTACAGGTTTAAAATCAGACTACATAAATGTTCAGGCTGTTTTACCAAGATCCTGCTAATCTGTGCCAGTGCGGAAGGAACAAAGGTTATAGTAAACACAAGGTGATTTCTGCACGGTGATGGCATTGGCTTTTGCTCACTTGCTCCCCAAAAGGCACCTGAAAGTGCAAAAGCAATGACTGGGGACACACTGACATCCAGCTTCGGTCTTGGTGTGGCCCCAGCTCCTGCCACACCACCTGCCTGGAGAGCCGCGTGAGAGCCCACCTGCCCCAGCACAGCTTTGGGAGACAGAGGCAGGCGAAAAGCCTCAAGTGAGATTGTTTGAAAAGCACCACGTGGTTGTTGTTGGTTTTTTGTTGCTGTTTTTTTGTTCTGTTTTGTTTGTTTGTTTTGAGGGAAGAACGGTGATCCATAGGAAGGAGAGATGATGGCACCTGGGGAGAGAATAGTGCCATGCTCAAGCAGTGCTTGCAACCAAGCTGGCTCACTCAGAGAGGCCACTTGCATGCACAATGAGACTGGCACGTTTGGAGAGTCAAGTCTTGGATTCACTCTTCCCAGAGCCGATCGCATGGAGAAAGTCCCCCAGAGACTGAAAGCACCAGACTTTAGCAACAGTGATGTACAGAGAGCAACACTAGCTATTCACAGTTCTTTTTTTTTTTTTTTTTGTTTTGTTTTTTTTTGTTTGTTTGTTTGTTTTGCTTTGTTTTTGTTTTTTGTTTGTTTTTTATTCCAATTGGCTCCTTGGAGGTGCAGCTACCGCTGAGCTGCACATCTTCTCCTTGGGGCCACTGGCAAAGGAGCCCCCAGATCCTTTGCCCCATAAGTGTAGCTCCCCAGGAGCAGCGTCCTCACCTCGGTGCTCTGAGCCCAGAGGTGTCCTGAAGTCTCCAGTGCCAGAAAAAGCGCCATCCTGGCAGAGCCAAGCTCGCCAGCAGCAAAAAGCCAAACGTGAGCACACCATTCCAGGACGTACTGCCTGTGAGTGGGCCTCCAGTACGTGTAAGAACTCCTCGAGTTGCAAAATAAGTATTGCAGGTCCTTGGAAAAAATAAAAAATCAGATGTTCAGTGTGTCCAGCTGATGTTAAAGCACATGTTTCCAGGTGACTCTAAGATGCAATCCCTACTAGTCTCCATGCGTGGGTACTGGAGAGATTCACCTCTTGCTTTGTTAGCTGGTTTGGTGTTTGGGTTGTTTCCTGGGTATTTTTTTGTTGTTTGTTTGTTTGCTTCTTTTTTGAATATCACCTTTGTCGTTGTTAGAGTAAAACAAAAAAAATCCAATAAATATGTTTTAAGTGGAATTAAAAACTTCTCCTTTGTAAAAGGACGCTATAAACTTCTCTCTCCATTCTTGCAGTGCACAAGGATAGATTAAAAAAACACAGAGATATAAATATTAGATTACCAAAAAATGCCAAAGAGCATTGTTCCTTTGTTTTTTCCCTACTCCTCACAAAGTGCAGCTTTCCAATGGCTTGCACCCGAGTTGGTTTCATTTTTTCCAAGCATGTGTTGGGTTTATTTTGCTTTTTTGTGTTTATTTTTTTTTCTTCTCCCCCATGCCTGAGGAGAAAGCACCACAAAGCAACACCGGTGCTCCAGTGCTGCTGACTTTGAGGTAAGATGGGCTGTGGCAGCTGCCTCCGCCTCAGATCCAGCGGCTGTAGGGGCCTGTCACCTTGGTGTAGGCATAGGAGGACACAGTGATGGCGGAGTTGGTGGGGATAGCCACCGCCTGCCGCGTGGGGACCAAGTCCCTCCTCTCCTTGCTGGGTGCCTCGGCTGCCAATGCACCACCCCACTTGCGCTTTTTGGTGAAGGCCTTGGCGTCCTGCTGGAGACCGAGGCGTGCAGCCTCCTCCTGCCGGGCGCGGGCGCGCTCAGCCAGCTGCTTCATCTTGGCCTCCCACAGTGCCAAGCCATGGTTGGGCTGGTTCAAGTTCTTGTGTTGGTAGAAAACCAGGGAGATACGGGTGGGATGGCATCGATTGGGCTTCTTCAGCGGAGTGGTGGCGTGCAGCTCACGGCGGGCGCATTCAATGAGGATGGAGCCATGGGCAGGCGCCACAGCCACACCGCCAATGTTCTCATCCAGGAAGTTGTGTTCACTGTCTGACCACTCCTCCTCCTCTTCCTCTTCTTCCTCCTCTTCCTCCTCCTTCACCACCTTCTCTGGCAGCTCCTCAATGCCTTCCTCCAGGCCAAAAGGATCCCATGGCTTCTCCCGTCGGGACCCCACTGCACCCTTCTCACGCACTGCCGCCTCCCACACCTTTTCAGGCAGCCCTGGAATGGGCGCCGGTGTCCTCTGCTCCTCCACCTTGGCTGAGCCCCATGGTTCCTCAGGGAAGCTGGGCAGCCCTGGCAGAGCCGAGCTGAAGCCCAGCGGCCCCAGCTCCCAGCCCTTGTCCCGCAGGGTTGGGGTGCCTGCACTTGCCAGCACTGCCTCGCCCAGCTTGCAGGGGCTCCATGGTTTTGGTAGTAAGCTAGAGCCACACGCTGCTGCTGCTTCTCCTGACAGGACATCGGGCCACTGCTTCTCTGGCAGCGGCAAGCGCACAGCAGCATCAAAGGCGCTCAGCTTCTCTCGTCCACCCGAGCCTGCGGGGCTGGTGCCTGGCACCAGGCTGCTCCATGAGCTCTCTGCTGTACTAGTCCTCTCGGGAGAAGATGCACCTTGGGATGCTTTGTATGGGCTCCAGTGTTGCTCTGGGCCCCTGCCACATGCTGGCACAGAGACGGCTGGTAGGGCCAGGCCAGTGCCAGGTACAGCCGCTGCTGCACTGGGAAGGGGCTCAATGCTGGGTGGGGGGTCCAAGGGCTCCTGCTTGATGGCCCTGCTGCCAAAACAGTTCTGTGCAAATGGCGGTGCCTCCTCTGAGCCCGTGCTAGTCCTGTGCACCCCAGCCACTGCCTTCTGCTGGCTGGCATACCGGCTGGCCCGCTCATAGGTGCGCTGGTGATGGTTTTTGCTCCGGACACTGTGTGGGATGGGCTCAGGGAAATCTGTGTTCCCGTAGGTGTGGTTGAGATTCTCCTGCAATGCCTGGATGTTGGGCTTCTTCTCGTAGGTGTTGTTCACCCAGCTCTCACTCCTCTCGGTTGCCCCATAATTCAGAAACTGTGAGGGGAACACGTGGTTGCTGGAAAAACCGTAATACCCAAAGGAAGGAAGCGTGAACTTTGAGTGAAACCCATTCACAGAAGGCAGATTGGGCTGTGCATAGTAGGAATGGTAAGAGTAAACACTGTTCATGCTGTAAGGGTCGGAAGGCCGGCAGCTCCCCAGCACCGAGTAGCTCTCCACCACTGCATTGCCGTTGTACTTGAAAGCGTTGTAATGGCTCTGTGGCTCCACCTTGATGGAAGGTTTCAGTGGCTGTGGGGGGATCCCACTTTTCAACGCCATACCTGCGGGCACAGCACACACTGTGACCAGCTGGCCAAGAAGGCCATCAGCAGGGACCAAGGACCCCAGGCCCCAAAAAAATCAGTCATTCTCAAAAATCCAACACCAATGGGCTTGCTGGCCAAGCACAGAGCTCAGCTGCAACTAGCATCACTCACTGTGCTGGCAGCAATTCATACCCATGAGCTGAGCTGCAGCAAGAGTGCAGGTACCCCAAAAGCCATGGTGCAAATGCAGGCACCACAGTATTAGCCAGTAATGCCAACTTGCACTCAGTGCCACTCATGCAACCTCTGGCCCAAGAAAGCCCCCAACCACTACCCCCCAGAAGCCACAGGGGAACATCCCCTCACATGCTTTCTGGACAGGCCCGTAGGACCTCAGCTCTGTTCCCATTACCTGCATTCTGTTGGAGTGTGGGAAGTTCTAGCGCTTCCTGCTTGATCTTCTCTGGTGTCATTAGCTTCTCTTTCTGCAGCTTCTTCTTCTCTGCGGCAGCTTTCTTTGCTTCCAGCTGCCTCTGCCGACAGGACTTGGCAGGTTCAGGTAGCTTGCGGACCTCACGGGGGAAAGATGTGAGCACCTGGATGGCCCCACTGCCCACCTTCGCATTTTGGTTCTCCTCGCTGCCAAACTCGTCTGTGCTGGACATCTTGTAAAGGGGGAGGACGTGCAGCTGTTCATCTTCAGGGATCTTCCCTACCACACGATTGTCTTCTTTTGTCAGCGTGCAGACCTGGGGGGAGCATAGGGTGCCATGAGTGTCCAGGACTGCCAAACCCTTGAGATACTAATGAATGCAGCCCAAGGGGGACAAGGGCAAAATGCTCTCCTCAACACAAATCCATACCAGCCTGACGGCTTCCCAGGCTTCCACTGATGCACGCCCCCCCAAGCCCACACCACTCCCCAGATGTTGATTGGAAACCTCCCATGGGGTTTGGGTCAGACATGAGCAAACACACCGTTCTGATTAGTGTTTTGATTTCATCTAACAGGGATAGCTTCAGCACCCCACAGATGTGTGTTTTCATTTGAGGGTCCTTTCTGCTTTCTTAAGCAATTCCAGCATCAAAAAGGACATTGTTCCATGAGTACAAACACCAAGGACCAGCCACCAGAGTCATGCAGGTAGGAAGGGCCGTGACAGAGGTTCAGATTATCTCCACTCCAAAGCGCTCCCTTCGGGGTCCAGATGGATGTCAAGCAGCTCAAAAAGGCAGCAATGAATGGGGAACCATCCCGAAAACCAATGACAGTGCCTGCTTACCACTGTGCAGCCGTTGTAGAGGTTATGCTGATCTTTGTGAGCATGAGCACAGAAGTCCATGCATGCTGTCACCCCTGAAAACGGCCTCCCCTCCTTCAAGCCCAACCGGCAATCTATTGCGACATCCTCATTGGTAACCTAGAGGAAGAAGGAGAGGGCTCCAGTTGCCTGAAATCTGTGTACCACCACCCCACTCCTGTTTCTGCTGACTGACAGGTTGTGGAGACCACAAGAGCATGAGTAAGTGGCCAGATACCTGGTTTTGGTAGGCCTGTGGTGCCAGCCTTTTGTAAAGTGGAGCAACCTCAGTGGCCAAATCCTGAAAGCTTTTCCGGAGCAGCTCTTCCTACAATAGGGAAGAGAAAGCATTGATGCACAGGAGGACATCACTCCAGGGTTTCAGCAGTGGGGATGCAATTAGGGGTGGAGCCCCTGCACACCACCTTGTGTCCAACTCTTTCTGCTATGTCTGCCATCATGCAAAGAGCACAACCCAAATTTCTGGTGACATCTTGGCTATTCAACCTCCAACTAAAGTCTCTTGTGCTTTTGCTTGCTCAGCCCAAGAGCCCTCTGACGTCTTCCTAGGGTTTCTAGAGAGACCCCATTTGTGTCACCCTGTAACAGCTCTTGGCAGCAAAGTCCTGGGACATCAGCGAGAGCCTTACCAGGTCAGATTGACTTTCTTTTCCCCACCATTTCATCAAAAATACCACAAGGTACCCTGTTTTCATGCTCTCTCCTCTCCAAATTTGGAGCCAGGGTTAAAAGCAACCCGCTCTCCCTACCCTCCACTACTGCATCACTCTGCCTGTGTCACCTACCTCTTTGGGATTGTCCCCCACCAGCCTGAATTTCCGCGGAGTTTTGCTTCGGGCATATTTGCAGCCATTAAAATACATGCTCCAAGAGCAGCCAAAGGAGAAGGAAGCGCCACAGGTGTTGGGGTCCTTGCCTTGGCACGCACAAGTCCGGCTGCAGGAGGGACATTGAGAAGGAGTGTCAGCTGCTGGCACAGTGAGAGTAACCCATTCTGGGGATGCAACACGAGTCTGGGTGGAGTGTAGGCAGTTCCTCCACTGGTTTTAGAAATACGGAAGGGACACCTTCACCGCCATTCCACCCACTTCCCCAAGCCAGCATGGTGGCACTTACTCATCGTTCAAGCCGCAGCGACGGCTGGTGGGGTTGCCATACTTGGTGAGAGTGTCAGTGAGCTCCTGGTATAGCGTGTCACCCAGAGTGCGGGGAATGCCCTCCCAGGCCAGGATCAAGATGATGATTACAGCATTCTGACAGTGGTGGCCAGCCCGGTGACGCACCAAGCACAGCAGCTTCTCCTCTTGGTTGTGTCTCCGGATCACCTGGAAAATAGCCAGGCCAGATTGCCCTAAGAGGAAATGTTTCCCAGGAAGGGGCAAGAAGGCCCCCAGAAGTGGGTGTCGGCTACCTTTGTATCATCCCTCACTGATTTGGGCAGCAGAGCTGTGAGTGCTCCCATGGTTACATCCTTCCCCATGGGTTTTGGGGTGCCAGGGGGACACGCTGCCAGCCTGACCCTGAGCACATGCCATTTGGTAGATGCCACTGGGCAAGTATGGGAAGCCCTGCAGAGTTTTCCTGGGGGTGGCTGCAGCTTTTCCTTTCTCTTTGGCTGCTGCAGCTTGAGCATCTTGCCCTGGCCTCCCATGGCCACCACCGGGGGAACGTCCTTGTCCCCAGGCAGAGAGGGGACAGAAAGGGAGAAACAGTGACTGTGGTGATAGGACAAGTAGTAATGGCTTTAAAAAACTCTTTTTTTTTTTTTTTTTTTACACAGTCCCCCAGACATGGATTTGATTTAGTGGCACTGATGAAGTGTGACGCGCAGGCCCAGGGGCCCCTAATACAGCATTAAGTGGTGTCATCCAGGCACCCCCTTCTGCTACACTGGTGCCTTGAGGAGGCCTGGGGGCCATAGGCACTCACCCACTTGGCGATGGGGCAGCCCCGGGAGCTCTTCCCCTCCTTCCCAGTGTAGATGACCTTCTCAATGCGGATGGCCTTGCCCTTCTCACCATACCTGCCAGGGAGACACACATTAGCTGCACACACCCTGGTGAGGACCAAGAGGCACTCACAGGGCCGCATGCAACCTCACAGGTCCTGCTCACCCCCATGCAATCCACCGAGGGGACTCCTACCATCATGAGTACCCACATGCCTGCACAGGCTCCCACCAGCACCTACAAGCATGCACGTGACCTCATGAGGACACACGTGTGTGCCCACAGAGCCCCATGCACCTCCTCGAGCCCTCCCCTTGCCCTCAGGAAACCCCCAAAGCCCTCTCTGATGGCTCCAGGTCCAAAACATCAGAACTCCCCTTTGTCTGCAAGGGGTTGGGGTGGGACGGGGCCCTTACCGCTCCTCCATCAGCTCCCGGATGGACGCCACAGTGGGCCCTGAACCCAGGTGTGTGTAGTACGGCCCCTCATCCTTCTCCACAATTTGCTCTGCAGGAAAAGGGAGGGGGGAGGGGGAGACAGAGATTTTGGGGTTTGCATGTCCACAGGGGGCTCTGACCCCATGGATGCCATATTCACTCAGATGAAGCACTTCTGCAACAAAAATCAAGCATTTCCCCACTAAGGGAGCCTAAGCAGGCACCCTTGTTTGCAATTGCAATATATGGCATTGAGTGTTTTAGGACTGGGGAAGTTTTAGTCTGGATTTATAGCTCTTCTGCACTCCCCAAGGCAGCCCAGGATGCTGGCAAGCACTGGTGCCAAAACCTCGATACTCCTCCTCCTTATAGGTGCTTCTGCAGCAGAAGAGGAGGACAATGGTGTCCTTTTGGGGTGAAAATCACTGCAAAACCTATCTGGGGACAGCCCCAGCTACACTCCATCCCCCAGCAAGAAGCAACTTGAGCTAACGCATACAACAGCGAGGGGTGAAGCCCTGAGAGAGGCCAAAAATTACAAAAAATCCTGCATAGTTAATGGATAAACTTCTTTTTAATGAGAGAGGAGTGGGTCTCCGTTTCTGACCCTTCTTTTCAAAGCAGGCAAAGGAGCTGAGCTTTCCACCATGCAAGGTTTTCCTTGCAGCAGGGGCTGAGACACATGGGGAGGGAGGACAGGCAGGAGGGAGGTTTCATCACACACAGGAGGGCTGAAATGATGGCAGGATTTCAACAGGATCTGATTTTTGAAGCCCTATAGGGTAAACCACTTAATAGCCCAGGTGTTTCCCACCACCATGTCTCTCTCTGCTGCCCCCTGGCACGGGGGATTTGCTTGGGCCACCCGAGCATGCTGCGTTTTGAAGAGAAGTGATTAGTTGCAGCGGCCCCTTTGGAACACAAACCCTTGGACCCCTTCTGCTCACTGCCCACCTGCTCCTATGATGTTCACTCACCTGGCCCCACACACTGCAACTGGACCAGCCGGATGCTATTGAAACCACCCCAAGATAATTTTAGGGCTGAAAACTGCTGCCGCCTGCTGTCTGGATTGCCTGGAGGATGTGGGGGTGTTCTGAGTTGGCTGAGCCTGTGCAAGGCAGGAGCTGCTCATCAAGGGAGAGGCAGAAGCAAGCTCACACTTCAGAAGGATGCAGAAGGATGTTTGGGCTACAGCCTGCAAGCAACATAGCCCCAGCAGTAAACCCCCTCAGGGCTTTTAGGGCATGGAGGTGCCAGATGGGGAACTAAAGGATGCTCCAGGCAGCTGCAGCATCACAGGGGTCGGTCCCCAGAGCACAGGGATGTTCAAGCACCATCGGGTCAGATGCATCTGGCACGGCAGGCTGGGGCTGGTCTGTCTTTCCATCCCTCTGCTCTCAGCCCCATAATTTTCATTCCTGTCATGTCTAACTGGCTTGGCGCCAGGGCTAGGAGAAAGCAGGGCTCAGCTGGGCTGCAGCTGTCCAGACAGATCAATACAGGACACGCAGCGAAAGCTGATTTTATTACAGTGTCTAACAGCACAGACACCTAATAAAGCCCCAAGCCCCAACTCCTACTTAATTGCTTTCTCTCATAGCTTTTCCTTGACAAAATGGGGAAGAGATGGGAAATCCTCCCCCCGCCCCCCCTATACCTCTAAACCACACTGAAAAAGAAAAGCAACGCAAATCTTTCCTGGCAATAGAAGTAAAACTCCAAGTTAAGTTTGAGCAGCTCCAGAAAAGCCTTTCATTTGCTCAGTGTCATTTGGGCTAATTACTGCTGCCATTTACAAGCAAATAAATAAATAATCATATACCTCACTAACAAAGTGCAGCTTGTGCTTGGCCCGAGGCCACCTCTCTCAGTAGCATAGGGGCTTGGTTTTCCCACACCCACTGACCCCAAATCCTTGCCTTGCTCCTCCCATTTTAAATTTGGAGGGAGAAGATCCAGCTCCCTTTACTTGTGGAGAAAGGGACAGTGGAAGGAGATGGGCTGCAGAGACCAAGCGGGAACTCTCCAACACTTCCTGCAAAGTCTAACAAATGCCGGAAAAAAAAAAAAAAAAAAAAAAAAAAAAAAAAAAAAAAAAGAGTTTTGTGTCTTTCAACACATCCTGGCAGGGACAGCAACTGAAAGAAACAGCGTCCTGGCAACAAATATGGCCCCTAAAACAGCACAAGCCAAAAAGAGACGCTGTTACTTTGAGTAACCCGCTCCAGCTAATTCAGCTTAAAATAGCAGTAAGAACAAGGCAAGGTTCTAGGCAGGTTGGTGGTGCTGGGGCAAGCATGTGCCCCTTTATGGGATTTAGCTAAGCGACTAAGCAGAGGTAAAAACAACAATGCTTTGGTTTTGCTGCTCTTTCAGCCCGCGCCAGCACAACCAAGTCAGACACCACCACAGTAATGCCATGCTCACTTGGCTTTGGCCACCTCACCATAAAAATAAGAGAGAAGAAGAGAAAGACCAAATGTACCCCACAACCAATGCATGAGGTCCCTGCAGCCTTGCGGTTTTGCTGTAAAAACAAATTTGACACAAAGCTGCAAAGCAGTCTCAGTCCTCCCCAGTCACAGACACTCTTCGGGTTGGATGAGACCAAAATACCCATCTCCTGTTTGGGACCAAACCCAGGAGCAAATCTTGGTCCGTTTTTTTTCAAGTTTGGCCCCCAAGATATTGTCTGTGTGGGTATGTTGATCCTAGGACAAAACAGGTGGTGCAAAACAGGAGCAGGAACATGCACAAAGCCAAAAAGAGCGACATCCCCGACCCTTAACAAAAAAAAAAAACAGTTTTCCTGGCACTGTGGGATCACTCTGTTATTTATCCAGGGGAATCCCACCCTGCAAACCCCAAATCCCACTCTGGACAGCTTTAACTGTGCTTGCCATTGCCCCAAGCCCCCCAGCACAGCTGCTTGCTCACCGACACAGTCACAAGTGGGGAACTCTGCCTGTGCGCGCTTGGCTGGGGTGTCCAACAGGCTCTTGGTTGGCGTGTCCAGGTATTTCAGTGGTGACTCCAGGAAACCGCTGAGGGTTGGCGTCAGTGGCACCTCATCCTTGGTGGGTGTCCCCTCTGCCTCATCAGTGTTTTGGCTCTCCTCAGAGTAAAAGCATGTGGTCGACACCACAGTGATAGCACCAGAAGACTCAATTTTGATCTGCTTGGGGGACCGTGCAGAGAAGGTATGCTCCAAAAGCGGCCCCTTCCCTGGTGAAAGTGAAAAGCTTTTGGAGACAGGCTGGGGAGAGCTGCTAGAGGCCAAGGTGGTGGTGCTGGCAGTGGGGGGCACTTGTGAGGCTGGTGCCAGACCCCCCCCGCAGCTCAGCTGTCCCAGGAGGCTGCAGGTTGAAGTTCTCCCCAAATTCAGCCTCAAACTGCCGGATGAGCTCTTCCAGCTTGTCATCCACTACAATGGGGGCTGGTGGGGCAGACAGCGCTTCTTCTGAGCCTGACGAACTTGGTGTCGTCGGCAGGTGGCTTTGGGGGCCCCCCCCCAGGGGCACCCCTTTCCTGAGAATTGGGAGTAGTGGGCAGGGGTAGTGCAAGAGACTGCTGGAGCGGGAAGGCAGGTGGTGGTGGCTCGGTTTGCATCTCTTCAGCTGGGGGCTCAGCAGGTGCCCGAAACCCCTCCAGGCTGATTTGCCAAAGGGGCAGGAAGAGCGGCTGTGAGTCTTTCTGCTTGGGCTTCTTGATCTGTACTTGCTTGCGGGCTGGCTTTTCGGGCTGCGTTTTCTTCTTTTTCTCTTTGGCCTGCTTTTCAAAGGGTTTGGGTGGCCCAGCCAGTGCACTGGGTGCCCACCAGCCAGGCGGCCGCTCTGGGGGGGGCACAGCTAGGCTTTGCTCAAGGAAAAGGCTGCGTTTGTGATGGAGATGCTGCTGCAGGACCAGCTGCGTCTTCTTGTGCAAATTGGGCTCCTGCGGCAGTGGTGGCACACAGGGGCCGCTTGCCACATCCTTGGCAAGCACTCGTTCGGGAGGCTTCAACGCCACTGTTGCGGGGGCTTTGCCAGCCTCGGGCCGTTTGAAAGCTGCCTTGATGTAGTCAGTATTGCCCAGAAGCTGCTCCAACTCTGCCATGGGGTCTCCGGTCCCTGCCGGAGGCACTGTGCCAAAAAGTGGCTCTGGTGAGGCACCAGGCTGCATGAGGAAGCGGGGCCCTGGCTCTGGTGGGATAAGGGGCCCCGGGGGCGGTGGAGCTGGGGGTTGCCCATCACCACTGGGTTGCGGGAGCGCAGCTGAGAGCTGCGTTAGGGCTTCGATGGCAATGGCTGTTTGCAGGCTGATGTTCTTCTCCTTGGCGATGTTCAGTGCACTTTGGGAAAAGGGGAGGCCGTCCGATGGGCATGGCTCAGCGGTCTCAAGCACCGGCTGGGGAGCAATAGCACCTTTCTCAGGGGGTGGTGGGGAGGCCAGCACCGGCTCCTCGCCCAGAGCCGACTTGATCTTCTGCTCCAGCCACTCCAGGTAGTCAGGGCACTCAGGGCCATCACAGTTGCAGTTGGGGGGCTTCATGCCATGCTTGGCCAAGGCAAGGGCAGTCTTGAGGGCATGCAGGTCCTCTTCCCGTGGCATACCGTCCTGCGGTGCCAGCACCTCACTCAGCCCTCCCCTGCTCATCTCGGTGTCAAACTTCTTGTACAGCAGCGAGGGAGAGTGCAGGGGAGGCAGCCGGTAGGAGGACACAGCCTCAGCCACTGCCGAGAAGGCCACCAGGTTTCTGGCATCCTCCAGATGGGCTTTGCCAGCAGTGGCCGGCTGGCCAGACAGCCAGCTGCTCTGCTCCATCAGCGTGCTGCCCCCCACCTCTGGCTGGCCCCCATTTTCCAGGCTGAGCCTATTGCCCTCATTCAGCTTTCTTTCTTCGACATAGTTAATCAGCCCTTCTTCCATTTGGCCTCTTCTGGGGCCATCAACTGGGTTGCCCCCCAAACCTGTCTGAGAATGGGGAGAGTGGAGAGGTGTAAGCACCCCTTGCAACAGTCAACATGCGCCCAATTTTCCCCTTCCACCCCTGCAACTTTTGTCTTTCATCCATTTTACCACAGAGCCCCACAGCCTGAAATGCAGCCACTTCTTTACACCCCCCACGCACCCTTCCCAGCCCCATGCCACCCACGTCTCCCACCACCCGACACCCAGTTTCAAAATTGCTCATGGGATGTTTCAGTATTTCCACCCTCTGCAGAGTGTGTGATGAGACAGGGTGTATGGGAGGGCGTCCCGCTCCCAGCTCTGTTTTCAGGATGTCCAGCCCTGCTGATGCATTCCTTGGGACTCCCTTCACAGCACCATGGGATCGTGGGGCTTTACCTCACTTTACCCACTCCTTACAGTGGGGATGAAGCTGTTGCAAAGCATTTTGCTCTGCTTGCATCTAGACGGAGCAAAGACCATCAGGCTCAGGATGAGCTCCTTCACCCCGTGCAAATGTAGCACTGAGCATTGGATAAGGTCACTGCAGCTCCAGGGCTCAGCAATGAAGTTAGCAATGGGGCACTGAGCCTGAGTACTGCTGAAGGATGATGCATCATGGAGAGAAGGCTGGGGGGAACTGGGCCAATGTGTGAAGCTAATATCCTGTCTGGGAGCATTCCACCTGGAGAAGCCATCCTCCGCCACAGAAAGAAGCCACCAAGTTGTCTATGCCAGTGGCAGGGGCAGCATGGGGATGATTTCACCTCAAATAACCCAAACCCATGTCAGCATAGCTGGCCAGACCCCAGCAACATGGAGCAACAGCACCAGCATCCAGAAAACCATCCTTGTGCTGCCTGTCAGAGATGCCCACCCTGAGACAAACTAGCCACATCCAGGGAGTCCATCTTCCTGGTGCCAGGGCTCACACATCCTTATTAAGACCCTACAAGGGCTTTGCAAGAAGCAGGGAGGCATTTCTGCCCTCGGTGGCTTCTGCCCCCTCAGTTAATGCCAGGGTGGACTGGGTGCAGTACATTTAACAGTTTGCTGGTAACAGGAAAGCTTCCTGAAAGTTTAAAATACAGCAAAGCTCACTAGGTAAAAAAAATGGACAAACTAAGCCAAGGCAGAATTTCTTGCCTCCAGCACTGGCTCCACAAGAAGAACCTAGAGCCCTGATGCTCCAGGAGACCCCAGAGTACAGCTCTGGCATGTGAACAAGCTGTCAGTGGTGAGGAGCTTCATTTAACCCTTCCAATGCCAGCCCTGCAGCTTTCACATGAGCAGTCTACAGGGAGAGATGAAGAGCAACATGTGTGCGTAAGCATGGCTGGTTTCGACACAGATAAGAACACTGCTGACTGCAGCAAAACTAAGGAACAACCACTCCCTGCACGATTCAAAACTTTGCTGCCCCAAAAATCCCCCCCAGGGAGAAAACCTGGGGGGGGCAAAACTCACAGGCAGCACAAATCAGCACAGTGTGGGTGCAAATTGGTGCTGCCCCTCTCTTGGCATGGGGCATACCCCCATGCTGCCACTGCTTTCAAGGGGCTCTAGTGCCATCTCCTTGCTGGTGATGGGGACTTGGAGCCACAAGCAAAGGGACCGGTCCATCAGGTCAGGGAGCAAATGCATTGCTGCTCATTTGCAGGGTGGGGACATGCTGCCTCCACACCCCGTGCCAAGTAACATGGTATGAGGAAGACACAGCCTTGTCCGTCCTTCCCACACTGCCGCCCCAGCCAAGGTTTTTCCCAAGCAGTATACAGTGGCAGGGAGAAAATGTTATGAAACCCCCTCAAAGCGGGAACGCTCATGCCCTGAAGCGTCCCTGGTGACGCCAGCCCGCAGAAATGGTGTAAAACCTGTTTAGCTCTGGGCGTGGAGCAAACGTTGGTCCCAAGGGTTTTCTGGGGGTACCAGGTGGATGTGGGCACGGGAAGCCCCAGAAAACTGCTGGGGACACTTCTAATGCACCCCAAATGTGGATGTCCCTGAAGCTACTGTCCCCAGCCATGCACTACATCCATCACTACATCAGTGAGCGAAGGAACCAGCCTTGGGGTAAACCTCCCAAGGCATCAGGGCCAGCCACAAAGAGAGATAAGGAGCTTCCCCACCCTGCCTGGATCCCCAGACTTTGCCAAGTCCTCCTCTATAACTGGTTTCACAGGGAAGCCTTGTCTCAAACCTGCCCTCATCCAGATGGAGCTTCAGAATCTTTTCCCCCTGCATCCATCCCTCAGGCATCACCTCCACCTGCCCCAAAGTTGGAAGGATGCTCATACCCCTTGGTGTAAACACCACAGCAAAGCCACTGGGTCAGGATGGGACTGCAGCTTGGGCTGCCCTTACACTGTCTCTGCCACCACACTGCTCCATCCAATAAATTAGGTTCTTGAATCAGACTGGGGATGCAGGAAAAAAGTTAATCCTGCAAATGCATGGCAAAATCCATCCTGTCAGCACTGAGCCAGTGCTGCATCCTGTGGTGCTCCCAAAGGGTTAATCCACAAGCTGCCACCATCCCCAAATCCATGGGGAAAAAATACATTTTTTTTCCTGGCTCTCCCACATGGCTCCTTTTGTTCCCAGCGCCACCAGGGTGGAGGGCAAGCACAGTGGGAGCTGCATTTATGGCCCCGTGGGATTTTCATCCTGAAAACCAACAACAACAACCCAGCCCCAACTCACTCCAGCAGCATACAAGGAAATCCATCCATTAATCAGTGCTGTTTGCACCTATTCCTCCGCCACACTGCCCTCTTCCCCACAGAAAGCAATGCCTGCCCAAACCTCCATCCGCCTGCCCCAGGAAATAATAAAAGCTTATGGG
>NC_048914.1:90105-96730 GCF_011077185.1 Oxyura jamaicensis | reverse complement strand
GGGGGGGGGGGGAATTAAAATAAAGAGAAAAGCAAGCCTTTTGGTTCAGATTAGCTGTTGTTTGGCTACTGCACAGTCCGTCTTGGATCCTTGGTGTTTTGTATAAGGGGGAAAACCCCTTTGAGGAAGAAAATAATTATCTTTTTTTTGTTGCTTTTCCCCCCTTTTTAATTTTTCCTTCTGTTTTAAATGCCTTCAACAGAGGGAAAAAAAAAAAAAAAAAAGCAGCAGCAACCACACCACACAACACACACAGAGCCCTGCTTGGATGCTTTCCAGCCTGGGCTGCGGTCCCCAGGACTGGTCTGCAGCCATCGGTACCCATGTGGCTGGGGCACGGGTGTCGGCAAGCAGGGCTGGCACGGCCGGGGCATGAGGCACTTACGTCTGCGGGGCGGGCGGTGAGGCCAGCAGCGGCGATGGCACCGTGGAGGGAAGGCGCAAAGAGTTTTTCAGCCTCAGCCGCCCCAGCCCTCCCCGCCCCCTGCAAACAGCTGGAGGAGCCATTAGCCCCAGCGCCGCGCGCACGTACGGACGGACGGACAGACGGATGGCGGAGGGCTGCGTGCTCCCCCAAAAGCACCCTGACATCTTGGCCTCGGCCCAAAGGGTGCCTTGGTTGGGGGGGTCCCACCCCCCCAGCCCCTCTAGAGATCCTGCAGCCCAACACATGCAGTCACCCATACATCCAGCAACCTATATATATCCTGCAGCCCTGCACATCCTTCAGCCCTGTATATCCAACCATCTTATAGGTCCTGCAGCCCTATTGATCCTGCGGCCCCGTATGTATCAAGTGACACGATGTGATCAGCAGCCTTTTACATCCAGCACTCCTATGTATCCTGCAACCTTGTATATTCAGCAAATTGTTATATCCAGCAATATGCATATCCGTCAGACCTATATATCTGGCAACCCTACATATCCAGCAACCTTATACATACAGCAAATTGTTATATTCAACAACCTATACAATCTACGGACATGTATCACCTGCAACCCTATATATTCAGCAGCACTACAAGTCTTGCAGCCCTTTGTAACCTCCAACCCTATACATCAGGCAACCTTATACATCCAGCAACTTGTTATATCCAGAAAGCTGTATCTCCAGCAGACTTACATATCCGACAAGCCTACACATCCAGCAGCCCTATACATCCTGCAAATCTGTATGTCTTGCAAATATATATATACACATGCAGCAACCCTATACACCCAACAGCCCTATATATATCCAGCAACTTCTTAAAGGGACAAGGTGACCAGGTGCAGTTCTATAGCCACTGTAGGGGACAGAAGCATAGCCACCCCAGGGCAGATTTGGCACATGTTGGCAGGATCTGTCCCAGCAGGGAATGTCACAGGCAACATCTGTCCACAGCTGGATGGTGCTGCCCCATCACCCTGTCACCCCAGCCATCTCAGGGGACAAGCCAGGATCTGCCTGTCTGGAGGGACAGACAGCCTATCCTGCCTGCCCTGGCAAAGCCAGCCATAGCTGCTTCAAAACAAAATTGCTTTTTCTCCCTTTTTCTTTTTCTTTTTTTTTTTTTTTTAATCCTCCCTCTGTTTCAAAATATTATTTTAAACATCTCCACAGCCTTATAAGAAAAATTAAATGAAAGCACCCCAAACAAGCAGGCAGGCCTTCCTGCCATGTTCCTGCTTGTTCTAAATCACGCGCTGCCGCCTCCAAACCACATGTTTAGGAAAAAAACAACAACCCAACAACAGGAAAAGAACCGGTTTTAAAACCCTTGTGCTCAAAAAATATTCATAGGGCCCATCCAGCCCCTTGAATTTGTGCTGAAGTAGTAATCCTCTATATGGATATTTTGGGTATTTATTAAATCCCCCTTGCCTCAACGTATTTTGCAAGTGCTGGGCTTAGTTGGGGAGAGACTGGAGCAGCTCAGTGCACACTTTGCTTTGTCCCACTGCAAATTACTCTATTTTAAGTGGAGGATTTAGGAGATGGAGATGTGGGTGACCTGGATGCCATGGGTGCATCAGTGCAGGGGGGAAATGCAACACTGAAATCACCATCAGCCAGGGCACAGTGGGGTTTTTGGGAGGTCAGTGGGAGCCGCCAAGAGACAACAGCCAGGGCTGGCCAAGAGGCAGGCTGCTGCTTGGCTGCCAGCCCTATGCAGCGCTCATGGTTTTCCTCCACTGGCAGCCAGCCCTGGGATCCTCTGGGCTCAGGGGCACCGTGGGGGCCCCCATGTGATGGTGAAGCCCAGGGCGGGTAAGCATCCCTGAGCACAGGCAACCCTACAATAACAAAGCACATGGCTGCTGTCACTACAGGGCTTTCCTCTGTTTGCATGGTACAGATGCAGACCCACGAGCACCCTCAGGAAAGGGCATGCTGCTGAAATTACCCCCTGGGGAGAGACATGCTGGAGACCTGTGCTGCTCCGCCGGATGCAGAAAGTCACTGAATGCCACCGTGCTACCAGTTGGGGATGCTGGAGAGGAGCCCAGTGGCGTGGATGCCCTAAGCGGATACCAGCACCCCCAGGAAAACCAAACTGGCGAGCTCATAGAGCTGTGTTGTGCCTGTGGGAGCCCCTCCCGGCATACTCCCAGCACCGGCTTGCATGTTTTCCAAGCTGTTTCCATGGCCCCGTCTGACCCCGGCGCTGGGTTTGAGCTGCTCACTCCTGTCCTCATTTAGCCCAGAGGAAAGCCAGAGCTGCGCCGAGGCTGGGGGATATGGAGCTGATTTGTGCCACAGGAAGCCACATTAGAGCCCATCCCTGCTTTGCATGATCCCCTTGGGAAATCCCAGAGCTGCAATCCTGCTCTAGATGGCACTGGGACAACTATTCCCCCCCCTTTTCCATCTTGCAGGGGGAAAAAGCCAAAGCAATGCAATATATTCACTCCTGGCTCCTGCTGCTCTGGCATCAGGAGCTTGCAATGGAGATGGGGGATTTTTTTCCACATGGAAATTTCCCCATCCTCCCTGTTGGGGCTCCAGGAAAAGGGTTTTCCCAGCCAAGCCAAACTATGACCAACGGGAAAGCATCATGGCCTTCCAAAGCAAAAGGGAAAGATGGGAAAAAGTGGCTATTTTGGAGCAGGAGCTGCCCAGCTGCTGTATCCTTAATGTGTGGAGCAAGGGAGAGGTGATTGCTCAGACGCAGCAGCTCCTCCAAAATCACCCCAACCAGGAATGGCTGTAGGCCAACATCTGTTGTTAATCCATCCTGGATGCCTTTCAAAGCTGGGATGGAAAATTCATACCCCTGCACGCAAGCAGCCCAGGGTCCCACTCCAGCCAGGCAATGGGGGATACCTGTAGTGTGGCACCAAGCCCTGTTATAATGGTGTGGGATGCTCAGCCCCAGGACAGGATGCTCAGCCCCACCGCAAAGATGTTTGGCACAGCAGCATATCAGCTTTTCAGGAGCTGCATGGTTAAGCCATGGCTAGCGTTCCCATCACAGCCTTGAGCCAGGAGCCAGGAGCCAGCATATGGCAAAGGGAGGGGGAATGGTTTGCCAGGCTGCGTCAGGCTGCTCTGGCCGGCAGGGAGGAAGGGGAGAAGAGCTCTTTAAAGGGAAAAAAAAAAAAAAAAAAAAAAAAAAAAAAAAAAAGTTGCTATTTTTGTTTCTTGGAGCATCTTTGCTCCAACACAGCTGACTCCTCTCGTGCAGGCTTTCAGCTACCAGATTGGCACCAGGTCTGGCCAGACAATGCCAAAATGTTGGCTGGCAGCAAGCAGTGTTCCAACAGGGAAGGGAAAGGGGAAGAGGGAAGGGGAACTGAGAAGGGGGAAGCAGAAGTGCAGAAGTGCCTTGGGCCCAGCTGCCCATGCTAACAGCACTTTGCCATCCCACCCAAGCCACCCACATGGGGCTGGGTGACTTTTTGCTGCCACTCATCAATGCCACTGTCTGTGGCAGGACAGGGATCAGTGCCCTCCCACACTCCACCACCAACAACCCAGTGGGGAAATTTTTCCCTTGCCCAATTACTTTGCATTGCAAGCAGGGTGCAGAAACTGGCCACCTTTCAAGAACTGGTAGTCACAGTGCAAAGCTGCCCTGCACCCATATTGTCAGGGCTCTGCATGCTGGTGATGCTTGGCTCCCCAGATCCCACCCTGTCCCACCATACCTGGGTGATGCACAGCCCTGGCCCTGCTCCTTGCTCTGTGAAACCAGTCAGCAGCCTGAGCTTTCAGCAGAGGAGGAAGAGGAGGAGAAGGAGGAGGAGGAACATGTGTGTGGCAAGCTCAAACATGTCGGCAGCATGATGGCTGGCGGGCAGGAGCTAGGAGACGAGTGGGAGTCTGGCCCTGCCCAGTCTGGGTGCAGGGAAAGCGCCGGCTCCACCACCCGGTTTCACTGCTGCGACCAGTCCCCAATGTGGAAAAGTACCTGGGGAGAAACTGAGTCTGGGGCAGGCTCGGCATCACCCAACGCAGTGCATCTGCAGTGCCCCGCTTCCTTCAAGCCACTTCTCCAGCCCCTGTGACTCACCCCGAAATGACATCAATGCTGCCCTGGGTGCCCCACTGGGGCCGGGGGGGGTCCCGAAACCCTGGAGCGGATGTGACGGGGACCAAGTCACGTCCAGGAAGAGCCTCTCGGGGTCGCATCCTGCTCCGCCTGCTGGTGTGGAGACATGGGGACAGCCACTTCCCCTTTCACCACCCGCACCAGCTTCAGGCTGAAATTCTCCTTGAAAGCATGGGGTGGAAGTACAGAAAGGGGCTCTGCGTTTTCCTGTTTTGCTCCAACCCCTGTAACGCACACAGCCAAAGCAAAGCCCAGCAGTGCAAGGCAGCTGCCACCCCCAAAGGAGACATCACGATGGCCACATCCCTTCACAAACCATCCTCCTTAGCCAAGGCTGATGAGTAGTATTTCCCCATACTCACCCCAGCATTGCGGACAGGAGCCAGCACCACTGCACAGCACAGCACCGGACAGGGGAAGGAATAAAACCTCCCACCAAAAAGTTAAGTAGGGTCTAGCAGACGGAGCCCCTTCTCTGCCCTATGTATGGGCTCAGGCGTGTGCTCATAGTCAGACCCAATGTATCTCTCCTAAAAGCAATGTTGAAGCAAGATCACTTGTGAACGGCAAGCAGGAATGGAGAAGCACCCTGAAGTGCAGCCTTTCCATACAAAAATGCATTTGCATCACATTATTTCTGTCCGCTCCTGATCAGCATTGGCACAACTCTTTTGCAGCATGCTGCACAAAAGCCCCTTTTTTCCTAAAAAAAAAAAATATGTCAGCCCCCTCCCACCCCAGCTGCTTCCTGGGGTCTGCAGTGCTGCTGAGTCAGCATTGACACTGCTGAGTCACCACAGCCACATCAGCCAGCAATGAGCTCAGCTGCGGGGGCTCCAGCAACTCTGTGCATGCTGTTGGAGCGGCCAATGCTCTGTCCCACAACAGGCAGAACATGTGGCTCTGACCACAGCCAGGCAGGTGACACCAGCACTCGCATTTCAGCTGAGAGAAATTTTGCCCAGGTCCAAAATCACAAGGTTTGGCATTGCACCTGCGCAGTCCCATGATCTGGAGGCTGGTGCTGCCATCCTCTTCAAAAACACCCAATCGTGGATGATGCCTAAGTGGGGATAAACAGATGTGGCATCACAGCCACCGAGTTTTCCTCATCAGGGAAAAAAAATACCAAATTTCTATTTTTTTCCTCTGCTGGGGTCATCAGCACCAAAGGGGAAGTGCAGACACCGCCTCCAGATCCACTGGCCTGCGCTCCTGGCGCTGGTGACGGTGCTGATGACTCACGGGAAGGGAGGGGGAAAGTAACGTGTGCACGGGGCCGTAATGTTTGTAAACCTAAAAAAAGCCATGTGCGGGCAGGCAGCGTGCTCTGGCCAGGAGCACCGGCTGCCAGTGGCTCAGAGAGGCTGAGGCTGCAGTCAAGGAGCCTGGGGACAGGCAAGAAAGAGGCAGCAAGTGTCTCTGTGCAAGCATCGTCAAGAGGAGACTTAGCCCCACTCTCCCAGTGCAATGACTTTAATTGTGATAGGTTTGATTGCAACAAATTTAAATACAGAGGCTTTAAATGCAAGTGCTCTAAATTGCAATGCCAGATGGGGCTTCAAAGATGCTTGGGGTCTTTAAAGCATTTTGACCTCTTGCCTCTCAACCTCCTCCTGCACCCCATTGCCTTCTGGCACAGGATTTGTGTTGGCCTATGGCTTTCTGCTCTCTCTGCCCATGTGGGAGTGACAAGCTGCTCTGGGGACCATGGTGGCTGTGGCCATGCCACCAGCAGTAACAAGCATTGCAGCCTGGTGAGCTGGAGCTGAGCCCTCCAGACATTACACAGCATCCCCAAGCCTCCACGCTGACGACTGCAGTAATTAGAACTTGCTCCAATCAATTTTTTACAGCGTTTGGAGGGCTTGGAGTGGGTTGGTCTCTCCCCCCCCCCCCCCCCCCCCCCCAGCTCTTCCCCAACCCCCCTCTCTGCCTCATTTGGCTGCATTGGAAATTGCAGCATTGGGAGCTCCCTGTCTCCAACTCCACCATTCGACAGCAAAACCTCATTTAATCAAAAAGATGCAGTGAGTAGATGTGCAGAAGAGCTTTTTTTTTTTTTTTTTTTTTTTTTTTTTTTTTTT
>NC_048914.1:87768-90005 GCF_011077185.1 Oxyura jamaicensis | reverse complement strand
GGGGGGGGGGGGTTGGCACCCCCTTGCACCAATCTCAACCAATCTCAAAGCAGAGATGAAAGAGGCGACAGAGCCCCAAGAGTGGCACGGAAGGGGTGGCACTTGGAGTGCCCCCGTCAGTCACCCAAACTGCAGTAATGGACCATGATAGAAAGCACGTTGTCCCATTAGAAAAGTGCACATGGAACAAGGAACTGGGATGCAATGGACAGGGACCACAGCATGCACAGGCAGGGAATGGGGATCCCGGTGCTGCAGGTATGGGGGGACCTCAGCACACACACAAAGGCAGGGGGACTGAAGTACACGTATACATGGGTACACGGTACACGTGGGCAGTGGACCAGGTACCCAGATGCCTGAGGGAACTGGGGTTGTTTAGTCTGGAGAAGACAGGCTCAGAGGATATCTTACTACTCTGTACAACTACCTGAAAGGAAGGCATGGGGAGCTGGGGGATGGCCTCTTCTCGCAGGTAACTAGTGATAGGACAAGAGGGAATGGCCTCAAGTTGCACCAGGGGAGGTTCAGCTTGGAAATGAGGAGGCATTTCTCAGAAAGCACAGTCAGGCATTGGGACGGGTTGCCCAGGGAGGTGGTGGAGTCACCATCCCTGGGGGTGTTCAAGGAAAGGTTGGACGTGGTGCTTGGGGACATGGTTTAGTGGGTGACATTGGTGACAGGGAGATGGTTGGACCAGACGATCTTGGAGGGCTTTTCCAACCTTAATGATTCTATGCCATAGGGTTGGGGACCGGGGACCCCACTGCTACAGAAATGGGAAGCAGGGATCCTGGCATGCAGAGTCAGGCAACAAGGGACAGCAATGCCATTGGGATGGGGACACCAGTGCACACAAACAGGGGACCGAGGACATTGATGTAGTGGGGATGGGAACCAAGCAATTCAGGCACACGTAAGAAAGGGATTGGAATGCCAGTGCTGTGGGGATAGGGAGCAGGGATCTCAATGCTAGGGACAAGAGACCCCAGCAAACACAGGCTGGGGACTAGGGATCCTGATGCTACAGTGACAGGAACCCCACCTCATGCAGCAAGGGACCAGGAACCAGGACCCCCAGCCATGGGAAAAGATTGCTTTGCTCCCAGTGTGCCAGGGACACCCCGCAAAATGCTCTTTAGGGTGCAGGCCACAGCACAACCACATATCCTAGATGCACCATGCTGATGCCCCACCACCCCTGTACCTGGCAGGGCTAGGAAAGCCCAACCTAACAATGCCTAACAGGGGAAGGTGCTGGTGTACAATTTGATTTCCCAAGGTCCCAGCAGCTCCTCTGAGTCACTTCTCCCCTTAGTTACCTGCAATAACGGGTCCAGGTAGAGAATCCGGAAAAAAAAAAAAAAAAGCCACGTCACAGTTAATTAGGTTCCAAAGGGCAGCACTGAGGATGTTTATGGGGCCACCACAACCACCTGCGAGGACTTTGCCCCCCAGGCTGCCCTTCCTTCCCCAGCACGACATGATCACACCAGCACCTGCTAGGTGCCCACAGGCACTGGTGCCAGCCACATCCCTGGCATGGGATGCAGATCGCCCAGCCTCCCCAAGCACATCGTGCTGACGACACTCACCAGCGGTGACCGGACGCTTGGGCAGCCCCACTGGGGGCTGTTCCCCAGTGCCACCAGCATCTGCAGCCACAGAATCACAGAACCATCTACATTGGAAGAGACCTCCAAGATCACCCAGTCCAACCTCTGACCTAATACTAACAAGTCCTCCAATAAACCATATCGCTAAGGTCTACATCTAAACATCTTCTGAAGACCTCCCGGGATGGTGAGTCCACCACTTCTCTGGGCCAGTCAGAGCCAGTGCTGCTGCTGGCGCTGGGACGAGCCAACGGGCAGCAGAGAGAAATCCACGTTTCTCTCCCCACCAGCCCCGCGGCAAGGGACATGAGGCCATGAGGCCAGGCCCCAGGCTCCTCAGGGCGAGGGGTGACAGCAGCCACTGGCAGCGTGACGGCGGCGTGACGTCAAACCAGCCCCCAGCTCTGCCACCCTTGTTGCCACCGCCGGATCACGCACGTAGGGGCCCCGCGGGAGGCAGCCGACACGGGGGTGCCCGCCCCCGCCCCGCGTTGTCCCCCGGCCGCGGCCGCGCCGCCCCCGCCCCGACCTCGCCAGGCCCCGGCCGCTCCCTACCTCGCCCCACCGCTGCCCCCGCCGCTACGACGCGGCCATCTTGTGCGGCGCTGCGCCCGCCCCGAC
>NC_048914.1:47136-87368 GCF_011077185.1 Oxyura jamaicensis | reverse complement strand
CCGCTGCCCCCGCCGCTACGACGCGGCCATGTTATGTGTCGTCGCGCTGGGCTCGCCTCGGGGGGGCCCCGCCTCCGCCCGCCGCGCGGCCCCGGCCGGGGGGAGCTCCGGTGCCGTGGCCCCCGCGCCCTCCGCCGGCAGCGCCGCGCCCAGGGGCGCCTGGGCGAGGGGCTCCCCGCGGAGCCCCTAAGCGGCGGTGCGATGCCCGCGGCACCGGGAGCTTCTTTCTCGGGGCCCAGCCGGTGCGAGCTCAGCGGGAGGAGAGGTTTCGGCAGCACAAAGCGGCTCGCAGCAAAGCGACGCGCTGGAAGCGAGCCGCAGGTGCCAAGCCCCGAAGGTGCAAACCCGGGGGCGGCGTGCCCGGACCCAAACTGTTTGCTGTCCTTTCTGCTAGGGCTGCACAGAGCCGGCCCCTGTTGAAATGGCAGCTCACCCGCACCTTGGCTAAAATAAATGGGAGCATGGATGGACCCATGCATGGAACTGGGGTCCTCCTGTTTGCGCCTTGCAAGATGCAGTTGTGCCAGCACCGTTGCAGCATGGCTGATGGCCCTGTAGCCACCTCAGCTGCCAGTCCATGCAACAGGTCCTGCCACCATTTGTTTTGCTGTTGCCCTGCAAAATTACAAGTGGATTTAATTAATGCAGGTGCCTGCTTCCTCCCACCTTCTTCCTCCAGTGCCCAGCTGATAACATCAACAGCCTAAATCTGGAATATTTTTAGTGTGGGAATGGTGACATGGGTGAACATTGCACCATGTCAAACAATGACATCTTAGTGTCCTGTGGATGACAGCATGGCTGAAAATGGGATGAGCCATGGTGCTGTGCCCTGGCTGCCCCCAGCCATCACCCTAACATGTTTTCAGCAATGCCACCCTCCTCATCCCAGTTTGGGGCAATTTCACAGCTTTTTCTGCTAGCAAACCAGGGAAACCCCCTTGCCCAAAAGACAAATTCATAAACTTTTTTTAGTAATCCTTTCAATGAGATTATGCCTATTCTGCAGCTTTTGGCATGGAGACAGGCTGCCAAATTCATTTAGGGGCTTTGGTTACAACTTGTCCCACTGGCACCATAAAAACAGTTTGTGGGCTGGTGCACCCATTCCCCTTGGCACCAGGGTATCCCATCGGGGTTTACTACCCCAGAGCTGGTAGGAATCACCCAGGCAGGGCTTTGCTTTGTGTTTTTTGGTGTTGGTAATGAGCTGTTGGTGAAATGCTGATTATTTATTGAAATGGAGTGAGAAGATGCGAGAACCATTTGGGAAAGGAATCATTGCCAGCACCACTGAGTGAAGCTAAATTTTGGCCTCCAGCATCTTCCTTTGAAAAAATATTTGGGGCTCAGAGAAGCCCCAAAGGAAAAGGAACAAGTGCAGCAGCTCAACTGTTTGAGGGGCAATGATGCTGAGCACAGGGAGGTTCAACAACCAGCTGGCAACAACAGGCAGCGTGGCTGGAGGAACGGGCAAAACCAGTCCTGGTGCCAACAACCCCCCGGGAGAGGTGTGAGGACGTGGGAAAAGAGGCACATTCCTGAGGCCATGAGGACGAGCCTGGTGTGTGCAGGGACCCACCAGCAATTCTTGCCCCATGGCACAGGGAGACCCTGAGGAAGCCCCTCTGCTACTACTACTGACCCCTGCAGCATCTTCCCAAGCCACCTTTTAAGTTGCAGCGATGGAGAAAGGCAGCCCCAAAGTCCAGGCTCACGGATGTGGCTTTTTCATAAGGGCAAAGTTCTCCCTGCTGGGAGGTGAAAGGTCTGATTTACAATGCAGGGACAGAAAGTGGGCTGAGGGGGTCCTCAAGTTCGGCTGCTCTCAGCCACTTCAGCTGTCATGTTGCCTGCAGTTTTAAGGTAAAAAAGTGCCAGTTTGGGCAGCTGCTCATCCACCTGCAGCAGCAGTGAGGCCCTGAAAAGCAAAGGAGGAGAACTTTTTGAGACCTAAGAAGTCAAGCAGGGAGCATTGCCCCATCCCTACCTCTTGGCTTAAAGCTTTGCTAGGAGCAAAAACTCCACTCTGAATAACCAAAAAAGCCAGGAACTCCCCCAAAACTGTACACAAGGGACCAGGAAGGGCCAGTCTTTGCCATCCCCTGTGGTCAAGAACCATATATGCTATATAATAAATCATCTCACTGCAACCACCCCAACCAGTAAAACTAGAAATGAGGGAGCAAAGTGCTGTGATCTTGGTCCGGTATGCAGATACAGAAACTGCTGCAACTTGTTGGCTTAGCAGTTGGAGCCTGGGATGCTTGCTTGTCAGGTTGGGGTGGCCTAGGGGCAGGGCTGTCCCCTTCTTAAAAGGTCCCCCAACGACATGGGTGAGTGGAGTGGCACAGTGTTTTGCCCTTTTAACACCAATACTTGATGGAAGACACAAATTTTGAAGAAAAATAAAGTTGAAGTGCAGGAGACTTCTCATTGCCTTGTGACACACCCCCACTGTCACCTGCCATGTGGTGGTGCTTTGATGACACCCCAAGGACAAGCTGAGATTTTGGGGGCAGAATAAGCAATTACAGCTGCCTTTAAGGCAACACCATTATCTTGTATGCAAACACCTTAAAAAACAATGCCGACAACAAAAACACCAGAAAGGTTCTTCCCCTGCCCTCCCCTGCCAGTTGCGCTTTCTCGCAGTGACAAGCCCCCAGACAGCACAAATTGCCCCTGATCACCCCAAATGTACATGGTGGGGAGGACAGTGCAGCACTCACCTCCAAGTGAAGCAGTGGTACCTTCCTTCCCCTCTCCCCTCACATCTTCTTATCACACCATGCTGCTGGTGTCAGATTTGCCCCCACCTCCCACTCCTCTCCACAGCCACTGAGGCATGGCACGGGGGAAGGGGGGGGGGAGGGGGGGCACATCACTTCACCTCCACTGCTGTGGCTTCTTCAGAGATGGGGAAGCTCTGGACTGATGTGACCCTGCCAAGGGCCCAACTTTGATTTCCAGACAGCAAGCTAGAATTTCAACCAGCCAGCATCTGCACTCTCAAACTTTTTGCAAAGCCAGGTGCTGGCACCCCTGCAAACCCTGAGTTTTTCCCAATTCCTCCGTCCCTCTTCCCCATTTTTTTAAAAATTTTATTTCTTGTGGCACTAGTCTTTGCAAAACTTCAGCCTTCCTCAGCCGTGCAACTTCAGCCTGCAGCACAGCAGCAACTTGATGTCCACCCATCCATGCCCCATTTTGTATGCTGAGTGTTACTGGAAAAAAAAAAAGGTGGGGGGTGGCACAGAGCGTTGTCAGGTGTGGGGCCACGTCAGTGTCCACTCAGGTGTTACTGAAGGGTTGGTAGTGGGGTCTGCGCAGGTCCTGCTCCACTGTTATCATGGGGTTGCTCAAGAAAACCTTGGGGTTAGCAACCTCCTGTGGCCTCCCCAATCCTGGCACTGCACCTCCTCTCCCACCATACCCTGCCTTCCCCCCCTCAAATACTGTGAGGCCAGGTGCCCCCTCCCACTTGCTTGGCCCCACCCCATCCCTGTTTATGTAGGGTCGCCCACACCACTGCAGGCACCCTCAAGTGGGCCTTGCATCCTGTTAGTGTTGGGAGAGGCCCCCACAATCCAAGGGGCACCCATAAAGGGGCACCCACTACCTGGACATCATCCACTGAGAAGGCATCAAATCCCTATTTTCTCCCCAGATCAGCACATCCCCAGGAAACACATCTGGGCACCTTCTGCCCCCATGCCAGTTAGCAATTCAGGGTCCCTAACATCAGCCACAAATGCTCAGGAAGAATAAAAATAGGAGAAACAATGCCCCTTTGACTAATTATTATTTTTTATTGATGCAGGAGTTGTTCCTGGCCCTAAAAGCCGCTTAGGGGAAAAAAATCACCTGGCCCTGGAAAAAGGGGATTTAAGAGACTGAAGACTCCCCCCACGTGCAACTTTCCAAACATTTTCCCCAGAAAAGCAATCCTGGCACCATCCCCTAGAAGGGGGCTGCAAGGAAAGGGAGAGATGGGGCCAACACCCTCCCTGGGACACTTTGTCCTCTGTGGGTGGCACTAGGGGGGTGACCCCCGCTCAAGCCTCAACTTACAGACCAGTGCAGGGATCAAGTTCCCCCCCATGTCCCTCCCTGGTTCAAAGCACAGAAGAGCTTTGCAATGCTTTGGTTTTAATTTATGTGGGGAAAAAAAAAAAAAAAGGGCAAACAAGAAAGTAACAGGGTTTTGATGTAACCGTAACACATATAAAAGCACAAAGATTTTTTCATTTGGAATAGAACCAGCACGTTCAACCCATGCTGCAGAGCAGCTGTAGATCCCTGCTGAGCAGCAACAGATGTGTTGGAGACAGCAACACAGCAGAGCATGGGTCTCCCAATGTGTCACGCTGCACCTCCCAATACTCTTTTAAAAGCATTCCATGCCACTGGTGGAATACACCTCTAGCCCCCAAATGGAGCAGTACCCAGGTTTGTTCCCTTGTCCATGCAGTAGGGTTTGGTAGCTCTGGGGGTGTGGGGCTCAGCAGGGGTCAGGGTGTGGTGGCACAGTTTTGGTTTGCAGTGACTTCACAAAAGACTCTACCTGAAGAGAGAAAAAAAAAAAGGTGAAAGGATGTTGTGATGGCAACCAGACAGAGCATCTCAAGTCTGTCACCGGCTTTGCTTCTACAGAATAAGGTTGGAGGTCAGCACGATGTTGACTCCAACTCCAGCCACAAAAGAGCCCCAACATGCACTCCACAGACCTGCGCCATCAGGATGTCCTGCATGGCTGTATCCTGCTCAAAGTCCCCATCGACATCCAGCACCAGGATGGGCATGTGCCTCATGTCTGCAAAATGCACCCTGTATAAGAGAGAGGAGGTCAAAGATAAGGGATATCCAGGGCTGGGTGCCCGATGGCATTGTCTCAAGAGGATAAAGCAACCCAGTCCCCCGAACACCCTGATATTCATAGGTTTGGAGGAGCTGAATGTCACGGTGGCCCTGTGCCATTCCCACCAGGACTCACCTGGTGCTCCTTTCCAGCAGCCAGCGCTCGTGCTGTGTGTGGAGCTGCTGCAGGTACAGCAGTTGCACGCCCCTCTCCTCCACCCTCGCCCTCCGCCACAGCCGCTCCAGGCACCTCTGCAAGGCAAACACAGTTCAGGCACCTGAAAAAAAACACTAATAGAAAACACATCCCGTATCCCTCTCCTTCCTAGGGCTCTGTCACCTGTGGGGTGGCCCGCAGGTAGAGAAAGCCATGCAGGGTGGCACGGTCACCCAGCTCTTGCAGGAGGAAGGAGTGCCACTCCTGGTAGATGGCCCACTCCAGCATGTCCAGGTGGCCAGTCTCAAAGAGATTCTTTGCGAAGACATACCTAGGGAGGAACAGAAAGGACAGGGTGGCAAGCCACAGGAAAGTCAGTACACATGGCATGATGATGGCCATCGTGGAACCCGTGAACCCTGGAGCATGGTGAACATATCAGCATCTGCACGCTGTAGCAAAGAAACGGGCTCTATTCAGCAACCTCCAGTCACCTGAGCATCAGTGCAGCATCGCCCGTAGCACCCAAGGGTACATGGCATCACACAATACCCCAGCAGTGCTATTGCCTGACATCTGTCAGGCTGTGACGGCCAACACACAGTAGCAACGGTGGAGCTGCTCCCGTCACACCAGACACAGTAAGGGACACAAGGAGTGGTTGTGGGGTGCCGCACCTGTCGCTGTACACAGACCTCTCGAACACCCGCACGGGTGACGCAGGCCCTGCTGGCCTCTCCAGCTGCGCCTTCAGCCGGCCCAGGCAGGAGTAGGTCTGGAAGGTGAAGGACCAGCGGGATGGCTCCTGGTACAGCCGCTGCAGTAGGTTGCCAAAGCCGGAAGCCTGGTGAGGGGGGGGGCAGGCGATGGCACGACCCCACGTCAGAACGCGGGGCCGTCTCCCACAGCCCCTGTTTCCACGTCTCCTTGACCACAACCGCAGCGCGGGGCCCCTCACCTCCTCGGCACCCGCTGCCACCTTCTGCCACTGGGCCACCGGCTCGGCCACCAGGTGCCACTCGGGGAACGCCCTGCCCAGCAGCCGCAGGAACGTGGACTTGCCCACGGCTGCGAGGGAGAGGCGCGGTCACGCGCGCGGCCGGCGCCCCTCAGCCGCCCGGCCGCGGGTGCCCCCCCCCCCCCGGTACCGATGTTCCCCTCCAGCGCCAGGCGCAACGCGGCCCCGCACCGCCCCATCTCCCCGCCGCCGCTCCCGCCTCGCACGTCACGGCCGCTTGCTGATGACGTACTGATGACATTCTAAACCAACGACATTCTAAAGGACCAGCGGCGCGCGCGCAGAGCCGCGTGACGTCAACGCGCGGGGAGGGGAGGGCGGGACGCGGGAGCCCTGGGGCGGGGAGGGGGACTGCGGCGGGAGGGACCCACCACGGAGTCGGGAACTCCAGGGTCAGGTTTGGGGCGCCTCCTCAGAGACGGGGCCGCCACCGCGGGCTGAGGGCATCAATAGGGGACTGAGAATGTCAACATGGGGTTGGGGGCACCACCACAGGGGTTAAGGCATCGCTGTGGGGTTTGGGGCATCGATATCAAGTTGGGGGCGACACCATAGGGTTGAGGGCACCAACAATAGATTGAGGGCGTGAACATGAGTTTGGGGGCACCAACAGAGGAACAGGGGTCAGGGTGCCTCTGCTCCTCCGCCATTACCCCTGCCTCCCATCCCATGCCCTCCCACCCCACAACACCCCAAAATCTCTCAGAAAAGGGGCAGAGCCTGGAGAAAAGGCTTTATTGCGCAGTGGGCAGCAGGGGGGAGGAGCAGCGGGGGCAGAGGAGGAGCAGGGCGCCCCAGCCCAGGCACCAGGCAGGGGATGCTTAAAAGCATTTTCTGTGGACAATGGAGGGGCCGGCCTCGTCGTACTCGGGTTTGCTGATCCACATCTGCTGAAAGGTGGAGAGGGACGCCAGGATGGAGCCGCCAATCCACACCGAGTACTTCCGCTCCGGTGGGGCGATGATCTGCCAAGACATGGGCCGTTAGGGCGGGATGGAGTCCACCACACCCCCCAGACTGCCCCAAAGTGGGGAGGGTTGGGGGTTGAATGTACCCCCCCACCTACTTTGATCTTCATGGTGCTGGGGGCCAGTGCTGTGATTTCCTTCTGCATGCGGTCAGCGATGCCAGGGTACATGGTGGTGCCACCAGACAGGACGTTGTTGGCATACAGGTCCTTGCGGATGTCAATGTCACACTTCATGATGGAGTTGTAGGTGGTCTCATGGATGCCAGCGGACTCCATGCCTGGAGAAGAAGGTGGCTGTCAGCTCTCCAGCCTTCCCCTTTCCCCCCCTCAGTGTTCCCCAGAAGAGCTGCTCATGGGTTCATCCCACAGTTAGTGTGCATTTGGGGTGCAGGCACTGCAGGGACACCCTGAAACACTGCTGCAGACCACCATTGGAAAATCACCACCTGCTTGCAGTTGTGGTGGGTTAATACTGGGTGGGCTCACCAATGAAGGAGGGCTGGAAGAGGGTCTCAGGGCAGCGGAAGCGCTCGTTCCCGATGGTGATGACCTGCCCATCAGGGAGCTCATAGCTCTTCTCCAGTGAGGAGGAGGAGGCAGCTGTGGCCATTTCATTCTCGAAGTCCAGGGCCACATAGCAGAGCTTCTCCTTGATGTCACGCACAATTTCCCGCTCGGCTGCAAAAGACGGTGACAGATGGTTTCAGTGCAGATTCAGTGGTGGCCTCCAACCCCAGCATCCCCTTTCCCATCCCCATACCAGTGGTGACGAAGGAGTAGCCCCTCTCAGTGAGGATCTTCATGAGGTAGTCAGTGAGGTCACGGCCAGCCAAGTCGAGACGCATGATGGCATGGGGCAGAGCGTAGCCCTCATAGATGGGCACATTGTGGGTGACTCCATCCCCAGAATCAAGGACGATGCCTGGGAAGGGGAGAGTGGCAAGGGATGGGGCTCAACAGCATCTCAAATTGTCCCAGCTGGCAGATAACACACATGGTACTCACCAGTTGTGCGGCCAGATGCATAGAGGGAAAGCACAGCTTGGATGGCAACATACATGGCAGGGACATTAAAGGTCTCAAACATGATCTGCAAGGAAGGGCACAAAAGGCAGTGAGTTAACTGGGGACATGGGTTTCCACATTGCATTACACTAAAAACCGTGAGCCTGTGCATTGCACTGAAAAACACATGGGTCAGTGCACCGTGTGGACATTTGAGCCTGTGCACGGCCTTTGAACTGACTGTGGAGATCTCTGCCCTTATTGTAGCACAAAGATTTAACCCCTGCCTGCTCCTGTCACCCCCCTGTCACTTTCCTGAATGTGCCCCCCCCATGCTCACCAACTGCTCCCCCAAAACCCTCATGGGGCAGCTAAGTGGAGGGGCTGCCCTGTGGCAGGCACAGCGCCATACCTGGGTCATCTTCTCACGGTTGGCCTTGGGGTTGAGGGGTGCCTCAGTCAGCAGTGTGGGGTGCTCCTCAGGGGCCACACGTAGTTCATTGTAGAAGGAGTGGTGCCAGATCTATGGCAGGGAAAGAACAAGTTGGGTCTTCCCATGGGATGAACCTGGAGCCATTGCCCGCTCCCTGTCCCATGGAGGTTCTCACCTTTTCCATGTCATCCCAGTTGGTGATGATGCCGTGCTCGATGGGGTACTTGAGCGTGAGGATGCCCCTCTTGCTCTGTGCCTCGTCACCCACGTAGCTGTCTTTCTGCCCCATGCCTACCATGACACCCTAACACCACCAGGAGAGACAGCCACATTAGCCTTATTTAAGCAATTAAAGGAAGGAGCAGAGCTGAGAGATCCCCAGGTACCCACCTGGTGCCGAGGCCGCCCCACGATGGAGGGGAAGACAGCTCGAGGGGCGTCATCACCGGCAAAGCCAGCTTTGCAGAGCCCGGAGCCGTTGTCACAGACCAGAGCAGTGGTCTCCTCCTCACACATGGTGGGGCCGGGAGAGGCTGGTGTTCAGGGGGACCTGGGGGAAAAGCTGGGGTGGGGGTGGAGGGAAAAAGCATTAATGTGGCAGTGAGGAGAGGGAGAGACAGGGTTACGCTGTGCTACTAGGTTGGGCTTTCGACGATTTGAAGGTTTGAGTCCTTTTCCTTCAGGAGAAGCTTCAGCTGCGGGGATGCATGGCTCTGCAAAATCCTCCACAGGCCACGATGCTCAGAGCTGGGCGATGTTCAACCCCAGTGGCAGTGCTACTTCTTCCTCCTGTGCCATCCAATGACCAAAATTGGTTCCAAAGCCTCTATGCCATTGGCTTGTTGCCTGGGAGCTCCGTTGTTGCTGTCCTGAGCCAGTGCCCCCTGAGCGGGCAGCAGGGAGGCAGGCAATGCCCTCTTGTCCAGTGGCTGCCGATCCCATCTCAGTGGCAGCAGGGCCCCTTGCAGCCTTTCCCCAAAATGGGAAAAAATGTTCAGATGCACTCTCCAGACTGGAGGAAAGCAGGCAAATAGCCCAAAAATATAATAATAATAATAATAATAAAGTGGGTATTTTCCATGACTGGAAATGCATGACCCACTTTGGCTGCAGCCCAGCTTTCTTCAGCTCTGCAGAAGACCCTGGCCGGAGGGCTCGTGCTGGGTTTTGCACCTCCCTGTGCTGTGCAAACTGAACTAAGGCTACTCCAGAAGCCCTAGGGCACCCGAAAGCCCCTGGGGGAAACATAGGGTCTTTTTTTCCTTCCTGTTCCTGCAAGCAAAGAGAAATCAGTTCTGAGCAATACTCACCGCAGACGCAAGAGCTCCTTTCCTCTGGGACCGAGTCCCGATGTGCCGTTGGTATAAATACCAGCGAGCCCATGAAACCTCAGAGGCGGATCCTCTCTAAACAAAGACCCTAAATAGGCTAAGTGATGGTGTGTTAGCCATATGGCCATATAAGGTGTTTTATTGCATTAAATTGACCTTGGGCTGATGGTAGGACCCAGCACAGTTAATTATTATTAAAAAAAAAAAAAAAAAATCTATGTGGGGATGCTTGGGAGGCTATAACCCATTGGTGAGTCTGTTCCTTTTATGCTATGCTTTGATAAACAAGCAAGACACAAGTCCTTATAAGTGACGTTCCAGCAAAACTGAAATGGAATTACCTCCAGTTCATGGGGCACCGTCTGATGGCCTTTGGCCTTCTCTGACCCTGGAGGGACCAACCCTGCCTGGGAGGGAGGTGGCTTGCGGGGAAGGGGGGGTGGGAGGGGGAGGGGTTGTGCTGTGCATTTAGCATGCCTGAGACACCAAAACCACACGAAGTGATGGGGCTGGTGTAATGCAGCCTCCAAGGAGGCTCTGGATTTGGTCCCTTGCACCCTCAGCATCCCATGCCAAGGAGATGTTCCTCACTGAGACTTTTCCCTCTCTTTTTGCTCCCATCTTTGGGCTTTTAGGGTGCCAATACCCCATAGCGGCTGGGGACAGGTAGGCTCAGCTCTTTGCAAAGCCGAAGATGCTCAGGGTAGCATCTACCAGCTTGCTGGTAGCATTGCCCACATCCCAATAGTTAAAAAGTTCCTCTGGCACTGCACGTCCTGGCCACAAATCCCCTCATCATTGAGCCTGATGCTGTTCTTCAAAGCCTAGCCCCACACCTTTGGTGTACTTAGCCCTCACACCCACTCCAGGAGGTTTTAGATGCAGGATGAACACAGCCCACCCTAGGGGTGGGGTGGGGTGGGTTGGGGTGTGTATGTGTGTGCTGTCCCTGAATCTCCTGCCCCTTTGCAACACAGGGGCTGCCTCTGGGGGAGGCAATGAGCCCCTGCCTCCCACTCCGCGCCACCCCACCCCACCAGTGTTTGCTAAACTCCCTGGTGCCTTTTTAAGGGCAACAGACTCATGCTGGGGCCTCTCCCCCAGCTCCTGGGGCTGGGAGGAGGCAGTGGAGACACCCTAGAACTGCCACCGAGAGTTATGGGATTGGAAATGGTGAAACTGATGCACAGGGCAGTCAAGGCAGGTGCTGCCTCCCACTCTCTGTCATCAGGTCCCAATCCATGCTCAGGGCAGGAACACTGAGGTGCTGGTGCAGCAATAAGGACTCAAGAGCTGCAGAGTCACTCTTCCAAAATGGACACAGGAGTCCTGACATTCCCTCTGGCCTCAGAGCTGTCACTGCATGGGCCAGAACGTGGACACAGTGTCTCCCTGGCACGGCTACCTCACCCACACCTCTAACAATGTCCCACATCAATGTCTCTGCCCTGATAATCCCCCTTCACTGGGAGAAATCTCAGTTCATTAGGGCTGGATTTTTCCCCTGGACCCTGGCTGTGCACTTGTTAATGTTTGCACTGCATGTTCCCAGCTCAAGTAGGGAGCCCACTGCAGCTTCACATCCTAGCCTGCGTCCCCTGGCCTACTGCCAAGCATGAGGTCACAAAGGCACAAGGTTGCCATATATGACATTTTGGAAAAACAAAACAAAACAAAACAAAAAACACAACACACACACAACCAAACAGCAGACTGAGGGAAAAAAAAATGGATGAAGGCAGCACAGATGCCAGGCCCCAATGTGTCCATACACGCAGCCTGTGGAGGACCACAGCCACATGGAGCTGGTTGCATGACTGTGTCCCACCATGGGAAAATGGGGGAAATGTGCCCAAAGCCACCAAGCCATTTCCATGTGTGGGGGTGCAAACCATGGGGCCACAACCCCCCATTGTGCCCCTGACAGCTGGAGACAGTTCCCAGCTGTCTCAATCTCTCATTTTTCCCAGGGACATGCAGGTTGTCTCCACGTTGCAATACTCCCTACACCAGGACCTGAACCATCCCAAGGCCTCAGCACAAGGGGTTTAAAGCCAGGACTGCTGCGGCAAAGCTCTGAGCTGGAGCAGGAGCACAGCCTAAAAAGGAAAGATTCGGCCACCACAGCCAATCCAGCCAGCAGCCCTGCTGGCGTTTGGCTGTCCCACAGCTGCAGGGGGAGACGCCGGCTGCCCCGGGATGCTCACAGGAACGCTAAACATCCCACGGTGCACATAAGGCTGGCCTGGCTACGATGAATGTGGGAAGCAGGGGGGGTACACAAGCCAACCGCTGAACTTGGCCGGGACATTTCAGTCCTCCCTGCGCACTGCCGGCCCTCAGCACCTCCGTATATGGGTAACATTTGTGCTTTAAACTACTCCAGCCTCATCTCTGAGGATAGAGAAGCCGGCAATGGAAGCTATAACATGGATCTGAGCCTGTTCCAGCGCCCGAGGCTGAGATAAGCATTGCTCCCTGCCTGCAGGTAAGCCCCCCAAAACATTCAGCCCTCATTGTTGCAGAAAACAAAAATTCCTGCAAATCATGGTTTCATTTAAGCTTAGCTCATACCAAATTCAACCTCATTTTGAGTGATCTTAAGGTATAACAGAATCACATCTGCTCAAACACTAGCAGCCCTGCCATAGCTGGACAGATGGGATGGCTTGGTGGGACATGGGATTTCAGAATTCATTCCAAATTCATTCATCCAAAAAAAAATGATGACTCAGTGACCCTAAATGCAAAAATGCATTATTATTTTATTTTATTTTTTTTTTTTAAAAAAAAAACAGCTCTGAGAGCAGGTCAGGGTGTGAGGCAGCAGCTAGCCACTGACATGAGAAGCGCAGCTCCTGCGTGGGGCTACACTGCAAGGAATTTGAAAAATTCTCCACCAGGGTTAATTGGTCACTGGGACAGCTTACAAAGGAAGCAGTTATTTGCCACCAGCTGCTCTCCCTGGCTATCTCTGGTTGATGCCGGGGTCAGCTCAAAATCAAGACCTTCAGGGATAAGGACTTAAGGCAAACTTATTGTGATATGCACCATGAAATTGAATGAATTGCTGCTTCAGGAGACATCAGGCTGGAGACCAGACTGCTCCCTTACATGTACAGCTGTGAGATGAACACCCATACATCAAGGCAGCATAACCCACCTCAGAGAACAGTTAAAATAAACTAGGTCTCCCAGTTAGTTCCTAAGGATGCCATGAAATCCCACTGCTTCCCTCCTGCTGCCAAAAGGAGCCTGTTTCCAGAACTGCAAAACTGATTGCAGCAGCAGTTTGTCGCACAAGAGTCAAGGAGGTGGCTGTTGCAAATAAACAAAAAACTTAAATAAATTGATTCCCTCACCACTCTCAGAAACTCCCTACACCTTGCCAACCCAACAAGTTAGTTCAAAGAAAACAACCAAGAGAAGTCTATAGGAGATAATACAATCCCTCTGTATTAAGCCGTACACCAACAAATTTTGTTTGTCATTTTGTATTTAGAAGTACATGGACACGACATATATAACATGTATGTATGTATGTATCCCAGGTGGAAAGGCAGCTCCTGCTTTTCTTCCCTTACCCACATGGACATATGCTGATCATCAGAGCATCCTGTCAAAGAATGTGAAAAGGCTGTACATCATGCTCAGTCCTCTGAGGCAAGATAACTTTCCACCTTTCAATACTACTTTTTCCCTTTCAAAACCAGCATAAGTGAGGGTGGAAGCTCAGCACAGACAGCAAAGGTAAGCAAAATCACTGCTTGTCATCTGATGTGAGTAATTCAGAGAAGGTCCCTAGCTGGGGTACTGCATAACAGTGATGTCACGGAGCACTTGTTTTGGCAGGGACAGACTTTGAGAACTGAAGAGGCAGTTGGGGATGGTAGTGTTTGAGGACTGAAGGAGCACAACCTGTCCACAAGCTTGGGCAAGCAGCTGAGTCCAAGGGTGTGTATCAGTCGTGGAATCCACAAACAGCGCAGTCAAGAGATGGGAGAACCTCCTCCATTGGATTGCAAGCACATGCCAAACCCAAGCCCTCACCAGGCAGCCCAATGCAACAGCTGGAGAGAATGCTCCATACAGGAAAAGGAATAAAGTAAGGAGACACTCCTCAACATTGCTAAAACTAAACAGTGCTGCATCCAGGTACCTTCTTCCCCAAAATACTGAAATAGGGGTTTCCCAAAGGAAGGAGAAAGCACAATGGTTGGGTCCCTTCTTGCTTCACTGGGCATAAAACCTAGCAGCACCAGCAAGCAGGACATGTTCTAGCTCAGAAGACTCAGAAGCAAGGATGGGCTCTTGACTGGGGTGAGAGGTGTTAGGAAGGTTTAATTTTAAACTAAGCAAAGATTCATCTACTCCAACCAGCCACACTCAGGCCACAATTTATCAACCCAGAAAGAGAGGCAAAGCGAAGTATGGGTTAATTTGGGCAAGTCCCACTTCAGAAAGCGCTTGAAGTGATTTCACACCTCAAGGTTGCAGCAGTTCACAGGGAAACCCCCAAGATGCTGATCAAGCCACAGATTAAGCAATTGCTTCAGTGTTAGCTTCTGTCTGAATTTCTAGTTAGCTTTTCCCCACACCTTGAACCTCAACACCACTTCACCAGTCCAACACCAGGCAACAGGATTTCACATGCTCCCACTGAGGTCAGGGAACTGATTTTGCTGTGACTACTCAGGAAGGAAGTGGGGTCATTACACGGTAGAAATCATCTGCTAAAGGGGGAAAGAAAAACTTCCCTAGGCATAGAAGGAAGGTAAGATGGTTTTACAGTAAATGGTTAAGGCAAGAGGCCTATCGGAGATCCATCAGTACCACATCTCTCTCGACTAGTGACACGTGATTGCAGGTCTGGAAGAGAGAGGAGAAGAAAGGACAGGGTGTTACTCAGATACTTCCACAGCTCAGGTGTGTCTCTTCAGCCTCCTGAGGCAACCTGCACCCAGTGGCTTTCACAGGACTGCTCTTTCTTTGTAGGGAACAAACCAAGACAGACCAAAACTAGCACCCCACCCAGTACAATGAAGAGACCACTGCAGGATACAAATAAAAATCTCTCCCTCAAATACAAACCTTTGCTACTGCCTGGATCTGTTTCTATGGATAAGTGCTCTGCATCACACCTCCAACACATGCTATCAAATCAGGAATCTTTTGCATCTCAACTCTAGTGAGAAGCAAATCTCTGACAGAATCTCTCCAGTCCTGGGCCATAGCCTAGCATCTTGATGCAGATATAAATTCAAGGGAAGTGTCCAATATGATAACATACAGTACTACAGCCCCAGGTGCCCTGTGGGGTGACTTACAGTGAAGAGAGGAGGGTCTTTGGAGTGCGGGTGGAATCCTTTCTGCCGGCAGGAAGAGATCTCCTCCAGGCCATGCTCTGTCAGCTTGAAAAACCCTGTCCTAGAGCAAATAAACACATGCTCTGTACAACTCAAGCCTCTGCAAATAGAAGCAGCTGCTTCTGTGTTTGAAAGAGCATGTTTGAGTCTGCTTGTCTCAGGCACAAGATAGAACACATGCTGCAGCATGCTCCTCTCCAAGTCTGTGGCTGCAGACTGGCCTCCTTTCATGGGTGGGCAATCAGATATGACCCTCCCTGAACCAGCTCAGAAGAGCCATTGGATCATACACTCTTTCAGCCTCTTTTGGTAAAACTTATCACATTACTTAACATTTTAGTCCTACACCATGAATCCAACAGAAAAAAGGTGATGGAGAACAGCTGTTCAAAACTTGCTGAAGAGACCTCCTGTCCAGCCACAGGCAGAGGGAAAGCTTTGTCCTTCCCCATAACCATACTTACTCCTGGTATTTTGGAGAACACACAATAGCAATGGACTCTGGCAACATCATCTGATAGGAACAGTGTGTGTGCAGGTCCACACTGGAGAGGAACGCTGTTTGTGTGGGGTGAGTCTGAAACACACAACAAAATGAGATGAAATTACAGCAGGGTTGGAGAACTAGTTCAAACAGACTGCAGCTGCAAAGTGAAGATCCTAATGGAGAAGAGGCACAGAGGACCTGCTTACACACTGAAAGTGGCTTTAGATTGCCCCAAAACATCTGTTCCTCCTTCCCATTTGGAAAAAGTACAGCAGATACTCTACATTTCTGGCAACATCCTATGCAAATTCGTATTTTAATGCACAACACTTTCCTTGCTTTAAATGCAGGGGAATCATTTCACATGCTTCTAAAGTGCAGGTACCTCGAAGGCACCACATGCACATAATACTGCCATGAAACTTCAAGATAACCCATTCCACCAAGATGGTCAAGAGTTGTACAATCACAGGCATCATCCAACTTCCCTAGCACCGGCTGAGCGCTAGATTCTATAGCCTAACTCCTGCAGAAATATCTTCCCCCTTTTCTCCTTTTGCTTGTTAGGTTTTTGTTGCCAAAACTAGGTCAAAGGTATTCTTGAGGGTCCCTGGATGTTACATGGCTATCACTGAAGAGTTAACGCTGGAAGCAGACACCCTACACATATCAGGCACATCCAGCAGGCATTTATTTGTCAGAACCTTTGAAGCAGCTGCTGCTTTCGAGAGATTACTCAGCAGCACCAAACGTTTTGCTTGGCATTGATCCGACTGCCAAAGGCTCTGTGGGGACAGGCAGCAGGGCAGCACTGTAGCCAGTGGAGGAATCTGGAGCTGGCACATCCCGCAGCAGAGCAGTACACAGCTGTCTGCAAAAAGCTATGCTCCCACAGGGACGCATCATTGGAGAGTCCAGGCACCGACAGCAGGAGCTCCATGTGAGAGGCTGCAATGTTCTGATTTTAGCTTCATAAAACACGAACTTCAAGCCCAACCATCTAATTTCCAAAGGGACTGATGCTTTAGGAAGGGATCTGAACTTAAAACAAGCCTGGATTTCTCCAGCAGTATGAGTAGTGACTGAGACTGCACTAGAGAGAGAAATCCAACTAAAAAGATGCTGCCAGCTCCACGCTGTCTCCTCCAGTAAATCCTCCTTCACCAACACATCTTCCTGCACCCCTTTTCTTCCCAGCTGAATACAAGGCCAGTCTAGATGTGAAGATGAGAGACTCACATGGATCCAGCCAAGTGTAACAAGGCCATGCTGATCCTGGATCAGGAAAAGTTCCTCCTCATTCTCTGTGTTGCAATAGTCAGGGCCTCCATACTGCTTGGGAACGATGACGTGGGATATCGTGAACTCATTCCTCATCTGCAAGGCAGCACAGGGGGGCTGTTACCCTCCAGACACCCCCCAAAGAGGAAACACTACTGGTGCAAGGTAATTTCCTAAGCTTTGGGAATGAGGCATTTCTGCATTCATCACTCAGGGGTCCAGCGAGGGAAACAGCATCTCTAGAAAAAAGCCCATGATTGCATCTACCATCCTTGTGCAGGTCACAGAAATGGTGCTGCAGGCTACTGAAAAGGAGTCATAGATTTTCAGTATGAGCTGGCCATGGCTCTGCCATGCAGAATATCCATAAGAACTCAGAGAAGCCCTGGACACCCAACCAAAGGAAATCTCCTCGCTCACTGAGAGCTGATGACTCATATTTAAACAGTCACCAAGTATCTGCAAGCAGCTGGATTGCAGAAAGTTGCTACATCAAGCTATTTAATTTCAAAGCAAATTTCTCTAAGCGTAACAGCCCCAGTTGACGGGGCATAGACTGGAGCTACCAATATTAACCTGTGCAGGCAAACTCTTTGAGGGAAAATTGTCTTCAGCCTCTGCTTGCACAGCCTTGTCTTGGTGGTGTCCTAGCTCACAACTGGGACTCCAGTCCTGCTAGTACCAAAAGAACAACTCACTGAGCTGCGTGTCACTGCCAACAAAGGAGGACTTGAGGCAGGTAATCAGCAGAGCCATCAAAGTGAGAAAGGAAGCAGAACATCAATGGGGACTTGGTAGCTGTCACCTCACATTGACATACACTCCTCACATACAGCCTGAGGAAATCCTCACATAAAAAGGAGGAAAAGGAGAGGCAGACCAGCTCTAACACTCATATGAAATCCTGGTCATCAGTGAAACTGCACTATGGCCTTTCACAGCAAAATCAGGGTCCTCTAGCCACTTCCAAAGCTATTACACTTTAAGATAAGGCCTCTACACCACTTAAAGGCTCTTAATTAGTATTACCACCTTACCAGCTTACCGCAGAGGATCCCACATGTCTCCACACCTCGGACTGTGTTGGCATCAGCCAGCTGGAGGAATTTCTGGCACAACTCCCTAGGGACAATGACCTGGCGAAGGGCATCCATGCTTGCAACTGTGAGAATTAGGAACACAATGAGCAATCATAGCTGGGGACACCAGAGAGATATTCCCTCAGGTCAGTAACTAAAGGGACTAGACTGAAAAACTTCAGCCTGGAAACATAAACTATTTTAATGTTTACAATTACAGTGGCAGCCACAGATAATGTTACCAGTAAATACCTATTTCAAAATAGGGTAAGAGATACACAAAAAGATGTTTAGAAGTCTAGTCTGCCAAAAGCAGCATTTCATTAAAGAAAACGAAAACACAAATGCTCAAAAAATGTAATTTAAAGATGTTTCTCTGGTCAAGAACCAGTCACCTGGAAACATCTGAATCAGTATTTCAGAATCATATTTGAAAGAAGAGGAGGATTTGGTCAAGCTACTAGGAAGACCAAAAGTCAAACAGACTAGATTTTTGATCAGTAGAGACTGGGGCCCAATTAGCAACAGGAGACAGTTCTTCCCAGCCCTGCAAACCTTTGCTGGACAGCAGGGACAACATCCAGTAACTTGGAACACCAAAACCCCACAAGGGATGGAGCTCCGATGAGATACTTCCAAGAGCCAGACAACAGCTCAGCTCCTCAGCTGCATTTGGCTCAGCCTCAGAAAGGGAGAATGGTGCACTGATATGTACTAACTGTTTTCTGTGTTCCCCAAAGCACTAGGTTTCAAAGATCTGTCCACAACAGGAGGTTTGGGTGAGACAATCTCCACTGATGGACTTGCAGAGTGAACTGGAGAGACAGGAACCTGTGGGGTCAAATCACTTGGGGGCTTTTCCATATCAGGGATGAGGGGTCCATCCAGAGACTCTGGATTTGGCTTTGGCTTTCCATATTCCTGCACTATCCTCAGACGTTCCTTCTGCAGCTCCTGCTGTCGAATCATCTCCTCAAAGACATGAAACTGCTCTTGTTCTGCCTGCTGCTGCTTCATCAGGGCTACACGATTTCTCTCCTCTTCCAGTTGCTGCTGCAAAGCCAGGTTGCGTGCAAATTCCTCTTCCTCCTCTTTCTGTAAGGAGAAATATCACAAAGGACATCATCAGATAGGAGAACACTAGACCAAGGAAGAATATGGAGCCTATGCCATTCCTTTAGAGCTGTAGCTTTGAACCTGCTGCCTGTAGACCTTCAGCAATCACAGCAAGACTATTTCTAAAGAGTCTACAGAAGGTAACCAACAGAAAGTACTTCCTGCACAGAATCTTCACTTTGCAAAACAGAGATTAGCACTTCCATCAGCAAAGCCTGCTAGACCAGAGCAGTAAACTGTCACCTTACCTACCCCCTTGTGTGCGATTATAATTCCAGATTGGGAAAGTGCTATTTAGGAGACTGAAAGAGAAATCACAGTAAAACGGACTGCACAGTTTTCTGCTTTGTGCACAGAACCCCATGTCCTCACTCATGCTGCTATGAGCTGAGTTTCTGAGTTATGACTCATTCCCAGACCTCACACTGGTACAAAAAGAAAAAAAACAAGTAACAGTCCCAGCTTAGACTGCCTCCAAAACGTGTAATGAAATGATGTATAGGGATGCTATGACAGGTTCACCTACATAATGACAGCAGAGACATCACTGGGACAGCCCTGTGCCGCAGGTGATGAAGATGGACCCTGTAAGCTCAGGCCACCAGAATTCACATTCTCTAGCACCCAAGGAGCCCTGCTTTTTTCCAAGCTCTTTGTGGCTGAGTGTTTTCTGGGTTTTCTGACAGGCCTCCAGTCTTCTCTCACTCACCTTCTGCTCACTGTACTTAGCATAGTCCTTGGCGTACCTCTTTAACAACTCCTTCTTGAGCTCTTCAGCTCTAGGGAAGGCTACTTCTTTCAGTTTCTGAAGGAAGGAAATACAATATAAGTGCAACAGCACCATGGCAAGAAAAACAGGACCAAAAGGGATGCAAGAATTAACTTCCTGCCTTTTTCACAAGGCAGGAAGGTCCTGAGCAGCTCCAGCACCATTTGCACATGGGCTCAGAGTACGCAGATGGGCACATGGTAGCAGTGTGGCACAGACAGCACCACCCCCAGCCAACACGGAGCAAGTGCTTAGGCAGTGCAGTCCTTTGTTCTTCTACTCAATGCTGAACAGAGGAGCAGTAGCTTCTTGTGGCTGTGAGCAATCTCCAAGGATCCCCTGGTAAGTCTCTTTAGGGCCACTGCACCCAGCTACCACAAAGGGAAAAGCCACAGTGTTTAAAAAGCAAAGAGTTTAATATGAAAGAAAGGAAGCCCTACCGCTCAACAGAAAGTAAATTGGATGGATACAACTACAGCCAGCCCTGCACAAGTATGATGGAGTAAGAGACCAAACTGTAACTCCCAAGGGGTCAGGGCTGCCTGGTCAAGCCAAGGCTTCTCAGACTTTGTGTGATTCCCAGAGCCACCAAAACCCAAGATCTACAACCCTAAATCACTTCCAACAGCAGCCACTAAGGACTTGGCAACATTACTACTTACTTTCACTGTTTCCTTCTTTTCAGGTATGACAGCAGTTTTGTAATCACGATGCCTTGGCAGCTTCTCAATGAAGAGCCTGTAAACACAGGAGAGAAACTGCATTTTTGAATCCCAGAAGAAAGGGGCAAGCATGATCAAGTAAGTGGGATTTTGGAGGGTACAGTTTATTCCCTTCCAGCACAGTATCCCTCCTCTGCCACTTCCCTGGGCGCTTTGCTCCTGCAATTAGGACGGCTGTCTGCCTTTCTACAATAAACCCCCCATCACTTCTGAGCTCTTCGTGACACACAGGGAATCTTGTTCAATCCTAGGATAGCACCTTACACAGGATTTTTCTTCCACCCAGGCTTTGGAAATGATCCTCAGGAATAAATACATTTGTTTTAAACAGAAACATTGATAAACCAGTCTAAAACACCAAGGATGCTGGCAGTGACTCAGGAAGGTCCCTGGACACCTGCCTACACCTCTGTGAGCATCCAAGGGGAGAACAGGCAAACTCAAGGATTCAGCTGACTCATTGCTCACACCACCCTTCTGCACGGGGGAAGAAAAGAGTTTCTGCAAGAGATGGGAAAATTAACTCAGACCTTGAAGAGAAAACCTGAAGGTAGGCTAAAAGCAAGTTCACAACATATTCGGCTGCTACATCAGAAGTCTTTTGGCTCTGTTGCATGACAACCCTGGAAAGACAGGGCAGTATTTCAGACCTTTCTGGGCAGCAGGGCTGGTTCTAAGCAGACTTCAAGACTGAGCTCAACATCACCTTGCTCCCAGCACAGCTATGAACAGGTTTCTCAGTAGCCAGGATAACATCTCCCACCAATTTCCAGGGAGCAACTCAGGACACAATGGCGAAGACACAGAGAAAGAGCACTGCAAGCACAACAGCAAGGTGAAAAGCCCATAGACATGGGGAAGTTCACTCCTGCTCTGCTCTGTAGGGCTCTCCAGGCTTGAGGCCTCAAGATACCTTTGTGAGCAAGTCCCCAGTGGTGCACTAAACTGCGTGCTCAGGGTGAGCTCACAGCAAGCTTAGCAGGAGACAAGGACCTGGCTAAGAGACAAAGCACCCACAAAGCTTTGGATACAATGCAAAAACACCTGCCCTGCTTCCTGGCTCTTTGCTAGAAAGCTCCAGCATATGAAGGAGGATGTCCCCCAGCTCCTTCAGCTACAGAAATACGTAGAAAGCAGCCTCATGTATATACACAAGGAAGAAGGGTAGAGAGGACTAGACTGTGCCTCAGGGAGCAGCATGAACAAACCAAGCAGAGGCAAGTGGGAAAGACTCAGCAGGAACAGAGTGAGAATGTTCCTCACACTGCAAAATCTCTGTGTGTGCAATAAATCCAGCTACTTTAAAACCTCATTCCTCTGGGAAAAGTGAGGACTTTTTGCAAACCCGGCTCCTGGTTGCCACAGAGGGCGTGAGGATGCTCTTGCCAGACACCATAGGATCAGTCACACCACAAAAAAGCTGCTACTCCATCCAAAGCCACTGGTGAGGTCCCTGCTCCTAGCTGGTGGTTGCAAAGTAGGTCACTGTGTCAAGAGGACAAAATAAGGCTGCAATCACTGCAAAGAGATTGCAGATTAAAATGAAGGGATTAATTACAAAGGATTAAGAGCAGATGCTGGATTGGAGAGGATGGAAAAAACAGCAGAGGCAGCTGGCTTTCCACAAGTCACTAACGGGGGGAAACGCGGAGAGCAGGACAAAGCAAGGGCTTTGGGCAGCCAGAGAAGACTTTGAGGCAAGACCATGCAGCAGTAGGCTGAGGAAGGAAGCAGAGGAAGGGCAAGAATGCTTCATGATTCCTGTCCACAGCCAGCTGAGGCTTGGCAGGACTTAAACCTGCAGCTCCCATCACCAGAAGTTTTGGGCTTGTTCAAACCTCTGACTGCTCCCAAGTCCACTATGAGCAGCAGCTGCTTGGCACTGAGTAGCCACATTACAGGCTATTTTTAAGCACTACTATGGTACACGTGCCAAGTCAGTGTCTCTCAAGTCCTTTAACACCCCACACAAACTCTTGGAGCCAATCCTAGCAGCTCACAGCCACACAGTCAAACCAGGAGTCCAAATACCACAGGAAATTCTACTGCATGGTAGAGTACCATGGGACAAAGCCCTAGCAGGGCCTGAAAAAGCTGGTTAATATTCAAGGATCACCTCCTCTAAGCTCAGGAGCGACGCATCCCAGCAAAGAGGAATTCAAGCAAAAATGCCTGGAGATCTGCGTGGAGGAACAAGGGGCTCCTGGCCAAACTCAAGCAAGAAAAGGAGGCCTAGAGAGCATGGAAGGAAGGACAGATAGCCTGGGAGGGATACAGAGACATTGTCTGAGCAGCCAGTGTGGAGTAATTGCCTAAAGTGACTAGGAAAATTAAACTACTACTCACATTTTAAAGAAAATGTACAACATTGAAGAGACTTTCATGGTAGGGTGTAGCTGCATTACCTGAGCATTCCCTAGGCTTCCAACCTTAGATGTTACTGCACAAGGGGAACCTGGTGTGCTAACTCTAAGGAACAGTATGGAGTGTAGAGCGGAGCGGAGACACTGTGGCTAGGCTCTGTGACAAGAGGGGGACTCGATTGTTCTTGTGCACACCGAGACTGATAGATTGCACATTTGCTACCCTGAGCCAATGACCTGTCATGTTTTTGACAAAATGCTGTACTCTAGTGAACTCTTGCTCATTGTATCATCATTATAATACCAAAACACCTCCATCCAAAAAGCTACCCGCCTCCAAGGTGTGACCACTCCTCACTGAGCACGCGCTCTGAATTTCTTGGAGCCTACACCTTTAAACGAAAGTGAGAAAACTCTCTGCACCAATCATAACTAAGATATGCTTGACTAGAGTCACTTAAGCTCCACCTAAACAACAGAAAATAATATAAATTGGCTTAAGAGAAAGGGGATGTTAGGGAAGATACCATTGTCAGGGGAGGGCCTCCCTGGGGATCCCCTTCTGGAATCAGTCAACGGGCTGATCCTCTCTTCCTCCCCCCTTCCACCCCCGCACACACACCGTGCCTTTGGGTGAGATTTGAACACTTGGTCATTTGAGGTGTCTCCGTGGAAACTTAAAAATCTCTAGAGTCTTTGTACCTTTTAATGTGTTAATTTCCAGGCTGTACATGTGCATTTCATGCATGCTAGCTTGCTTTTGCAGACAGTGTATTATCACTGGCAATCCAAAGAACCCGTGTACCTGTTGCTGTAATAAATTGCATTTACTTGCTTTGTTCCCAGCTGTGATCTCATTGAACTTGACTAGAGGACAGGCATGTTAAATTGTTGTTGAATCCATGACCATGATAGTTCAGTACACTGAATCTGACCGCACCCATATCAGTTAATAAGATATTGGTGAATCTGTGACTGTGATAGTTAGGTACCCTGAATCCGACCGGACCTGTAATGGTTAATCAGCTACACCCCTTAACGCGACAGCCAGGAACCAGGTATAGAAAGCCAAAGCCCTTTTAGAATAAAACTTGGCCAGGGATGTCAAGGGCAACAAGAAAGGCTTCTATAGGTACATCAGTGATAAAAGGAGGACTAAGGAAATTGAGGGCCCTTTATTGTAAGAAATGGGAGACCTGGTCAGCCAGGATATGGAGGAGGCTGAGGTACTCAATTAATTTTTTGCCTCAGTCTTCACTAGCAAGAGCTCCAGCCACATGGTCTGGGCCCCAGAAGGCAAAGGCAGGGACTGATAGAATGAAGTGCCACCCATTGTAGGAGAAGATTAGGTATGAGACCATCCAAAGAACCTGAAGGTGCAGACATCAATGGGGCCTGATGAGATACATCTGCCAGTTTCCTCAGCACCCACTGATGTAATTGCTAAGACATTGTCCATGATATTTTAGAAGTTGTGGCAGCCTAGTGATGTTCCCACTGGCTGGAAGAGGTGAGACAATCCCCGTTTTAAAAAGGGAAGAAAGGAAGACCCAGGGAACTACAGAAAACATGGCTTCACCAAGGGAGGATCATGCCTGACAAATCTGGTGGCATTTTACAGCACTGGTTGATAGAGGAAGAGCAACTGACATCATCTACCTGGACTTGTGCAAAGCATTTGACACTGACCCCCTTTATGTCCTTGTCTCCAAATTGGAGAAACATGAATTTGACAGATGGATGACTCATTGCATAAGGAATTGGCTGGATGGTAACACTCAAATTGCTGAGGCCAAACGGTCCAGGTGATCAGTAACGAGCGGTGTTCCTCAGGGATCAGTATTGGGACCAACACTGTTTAACATCTTTGTTGGTGACATGGACAGTGGACCTTCTTCACGGTGAGGGTGACGGAGCACTGGAACAGGCTGCCTAGAGAGGTTGCGGAGTCTCCTTCTCTGGAGATATTCAAGGCCCATCTGGAGGCCTACCTGGGCAGCCTGCTCTGAGGAGCCTGCTTTGCAGGGGGGTTGGACCCGATGATCTTTCGAGGTCCCTTCCAACCCCTACAGTTCTGTGATTCTGTGATCAAGTGCACCCTCAGCAAGTTTGCCAATGACACCGAGCTGTGTGGTGGTTGGTAGGGTCGACACGCTGGAAGGAAGGGATGCCATCCAGAGAGAACTGGACAGGCCTGGGAGGCAGGCCTGTGCGAACCTCATGAGGTCCCCCCTCTGCTCTGCTCTCATGAGACCCCACCTGGAGCCCTGTGTTCAGCTCTGGGGCCCTCAGCACAAGAAGGACCTGGAAGTATTAGAATGCATCCAGAGGAGGGCCATGAAGATGATCAAGGGGCTGAAGCACTTCTCATATCAAACAGGCTGAGGGAGCTGGGGTTGTTCAACCTGTAGAGAAGGCTCTGGGGAGATCTAATAGTGACTTTCCAATATCAAAAAGGAGCCCACAAGAACACAGGAGATGGACTCTTTGTCAGGGAGTAGAGTGAAAGGACAAGGAATAATGGTTTTAAACTAAAAGAAGGTAAATTTAGATTAGATATAACAAATAATTTCTTCACTCAGAGGGTGGTGAAGCAATTGAACAGGTTGCTCAGAGAAGTCGTGGATGCCTCATTCCTGGAAGTGTTCAAAGCCAGGCTGGATGGGGCTTTGGGCAACCTTATCTTTTGGGAGGTGTCCCTGCCCATGGCAGTAGGGTTGGAATTAGAAGATCTTTAAGGTCCCTTCCAACCCAAACCATTCTGTGATCCAAGGTGAAAGACTGATGTTTGTAAAGTCCAGCCTGGTTATTCTTAGAAACATCTACAACTCCCTCCTGCACATTATTGAGTGGGTGGGCGGCAAGGTTCATTTCAGCATGGGAAACAGAAGTGCTGAGCAGCCAAAGGACCTAGACAATATTGAGCATGTGGCTGGGGGCTGAGCAGGGAACTGGCTTGCCTCAGTGGGAATCTTAGTGTGGATCCATCTCCAGACTACCCTACGTCCAGTCAAGATTTTCCCCAGACTGATGCCTCTGCAAATCAGGTGCAACAACACAGATCTTACCGTGTAATTCAGGTCTTGAGACCAGCCAAAGGGAGCATCACGTAGGGAAATAAAGAGAAATCCATTTTCCTAAAGCCATGCATAAAATCATAGAAACACAAGGTTGGAAAGGATCATCTAGTCCAACCGTCCTCCTATCACCAACACTACCCACTAAGCTACTAAATCATGTATCGTAGCACCTAGTCCAGGCAATTCTTAAAGACGGTGAGGGATGGAGACTCCACCACCTCCCTGGGCAGGCTGTTCCAGCACCTGACTGCTCTTTTGAGAGAAAAATGCAGTCCACACCACGCCACAGACTCACTCCTGAGGACAGTGTTCTTGCTCCCAACAAATTCACCATGTACAGGGGTGTATCCAGGAGCCTCTCAGATGCTTATCAGGGCCAGAATCCTGCCCTTCATAAAGTTCCAGCTTGTACTAGTCTATATGCTCCCGTTAAGGAGCTGGTCTTTGAAGAAAGGCAGCCAAACCCATAGCTGCAGCATTGATCAGATATTCGGCCTGAAGTATCAGAGAAAAGAAATCTGGTCCCATTTCTAAAAAAGAGGAAAGCACAGCAAGTCCCATCAGAGGCTCCAACTACAGTCCCGTTCTTGCCTTCCAGGTCATAGCCTCAGGGAAGGACACCTCAAAAACTGCATATCAAGCCTCCTGCTTTCAAAAGAGCTATACAGCATTATACTTCTGATTAAAGAAATTAGATGATGACATTAAGCTTTTATCTTCAGATAATCCAGGCTGGCAGCTCATATTCATCAGTGTGAGAAATCACACCCCTAAGGGAAAGTTTTTCACCTTTCCTGCAGCCCAGCAGCCAGACTAACGTAAATGCCACAAGTATTTGAAAGCTACTGGAGAGAAAACACACTTGCACTTATTATTGCTGTAATGAAACAGCGAAGGCACGTTTAGTTAATTTGTTTAGTTAGAGTTTCTCCTTCAGCCCCAGCTACGTAACCAGCCTGGAAAACTTCCCGCGGGCTTTACACTTCCCAGCTCCCTATGCAGCCTCCTTGGGCACTCACTACTATGACCATAAAAGCTTAGGAAGTGCAATGTGGGAAGCAATGCTAATCAAAGAAAAATGTGTTGGGTTTAAAGAGGCTGAGGCAGGAACCCTGTGCACAGACGCAGGGCAGGAAAATGCCCATGTAGATGCCAAGCCCATTTTGGATAAGGAGGTAGTGAAGCAGAGAGCAGACTCAGCCCTTTGGCCATTGAGTGAAACTGGGTAAAGATGGGAGGATTTGAGGATTTGGGCCAAAAAGCCTAAAGGAACAGAATACTCGGTGCCACTGAGATATTTTCCGAGGGTCTCAACTTTCAGCCCTATGAACACAGGCAGGTGCATCTAGAGGCACACATTTGCTTCTCTTACTCTGAGCTGCTCAGACAGAAGCCAGACCTGATACCACGTCATCACGTTGGCACGGTGTATGCTCAGCAGCGTGGCTTTCAGACCCAAGATGGCTTGTTCCTGGCCAGCTGCAGAGGTGGCAGCAAGAATGTGCACTTGTCCACATGTACAGCCCCTGAGCTGGAGACCCAGCAGCTATGATACCATACAGGGTTTTGGATGGGTTTATATATAACCTGTGGCTTTCTAGAAGGGTATTCAGAACCCATGGATCTCATGTACTGTTCAAGCCAGTTGACTGGTGTCAGGTTCTTCAAACTCAGCACTCTTCCTCACATCATTCCTCGAATAGGTGTGGGTGCCTACATACATGCATAACAGGGATGGAATTATATTATTTCCAAGAAGTAGAACTAAACCTTGAATGCGACATAAATGATTTCTGCACTGAAGTAGGAATTTGCTGCCTGCTGTAAAAGGTTGTAGTAGCTTAGACATAAAGCAGGCTTCTCCTCCAAAACTGATTTAACAAAGGACAATGGAACCAGCCTGTATCTGCTCCGTAGAGCTACACGATACCGAGATCTTTGGCCACTTATCCTTGCTAATCTGCATGATATCATGGCTATCGAGATCAACCTAGCCACAGGGAGCCAACACCTCTCTCGCTGGAGAGGAGTTGCTCTGGGAAAGAGGAATACAAGATAAGTCTGATTTTAAAGAGAATTTCTACCTACATCCTGCAAAGCAGTGAACAGTGTTTTTTTGTGCTTCTACCTCACACCTTTGCAACATTTGCTGGTCACTTTAACCAAGCTGGTTGTATCTTTGCCTCTGCAGTTCAAAAGCAGCAAAACTCTGGACAGAACCTGGTTCTTCGAGCTTCTGAAGGCCTGACCATGTTTGTACACACACTCAAAATATGCAACATAAAACCCACAGCCCCTTCAACACAGATTACTTGTAAATGAAGCAGAGCTGCTCTTACGTGATGTACTTATTGTACAAAATGAAGGCATGCTCAATATTTCCCTCCTCTGAGTAAATCGTCGCCATGCGGAGGATTTCCACGCCAGAGCGGTAGTAGCGTCGCGGTGGGACATCCTCATTCACTTCAACAGCGCTCCCCATCTGGATCAGGCTTCGGACACGCTCCTCTGGTGGGAGGCTGACATTGGCATGGTCAGGCATAATGAGGCACATCAAAGCTGCTGCAGCACTGACTTACTCTGCAGTGGGAGGAAAGTCAAGTGTGTCAAAACCACTGTAGCAGACCAGGTATTTTGTCCAGTTTCCTTTAAAGAAGCCAATCCTCCAGCAAAAAAAGCACTTAATACAGGTCAGGTGGTTCTGAGAGAGAAATCTAGGGGAAACTAGTCTCTTTTAGGACACAGCACTTGGATATTTACCTTTGCAACCCAAAAGACAGCCACAAATTCAAGATCAGTCCTCAGCAACTGAGTTCAACCCAGTGTTTGACCAATCTGAATCCTACCCAAAATGTCTCTTCCTTGCTAATTGTCTCTCCATGTAACACCACCAGTGCCACACGCTAATTTGGGGCAAACCTGCAAAAGCACTTCCTTTGGACTTGAGCAGCAGAAGCTTTGCACAGGGTTTTTACATGGCAGCATCCACTGCTTTGCTTATACAGCAGCGATGAGAGGGCTGCAGGCCATGCTTCTGGGCGTTGCTGCTCAGAACTGTCCCCACCCATCAAGCTCAAGCCCACATTGCTCTTATCCAGGCACAGGTACTATCCCTCTGTTCCCTGTGCTATGGGAGGCACTACTGTCACGCCAGGAATGCACCTCAACCTGATCTGTGTATCTACCTTCTGCCTAGCTCCTACAAACACCACCTAAGCCACGGCACAAGCCAACAAACTTGAAGCCAAGGAAATGCTGAAATCACCCTGGGCAGAGAGCCCCAAAAGTCTCTTCAGCACTGAAAGCTCAGCTCCCCTGGAAAAGCCCCCTCAGACCACTGTGAGGGTTAAATTTCCTATGAAATCATACCACTGAATCCAGAGCACCTTCTAAACCTTCTAGCAATGTGAGACTTCCCCACAGCTTCTTCCTTAATGAGGGAAAGGTCCCAACCAGAGCTAAACGCTGCCCAACGACCCCAAGCAGCAAACACATTGCCTTTCTGGGGTTACCTCAGAGGAAAAGCCCTTTTTCGATGCAGCAGGCTGGTGCTTCTCAGGCCTCACCTTAGAGGAGAGGAGTGCTCTTTCCCTAAATAAGGGCTGTGGGACTGGGTCCAGCCAGCAAGCGCTGTGCCAAAACGCTCCCTTACGGCACGCAACAGAGCCGCGGCTCCGGGGAGGATCCAGCTTCTCCTATTCGATGGAGCGTGGAACGCTGCCGTCCCCCCGGCCAGCAGTGCCACCTCCCCGCAGCCGCTGTCCCCCCGGGGAGCGCGGTCCTCTCGCAGCTCCCAGGGCCCCCTACGGCTCTCCCCCTCCGCTTCCCCCAAGTGAGAGGAAAGGAACTTCCCAACCAGCTCCCGCTGCCGGTCCCCCAACCGCCGCCCCGCGGGAGAGTCGGGAGGCCCCCCGGACGAAGAAGGGACTGGGACACGGTGGCCGTGGGAGTGGGGGGGGGGGGAGGGGTAAGGGGTAGGCCGCCCGAGCCCGACCTGCGCCGGGACGGAGCCGCCGCCGCCTCCCTCCGCGCTTCCGTGTTGACGCTTGACCCCACCCTCCCCGCCTCGTTCCCAGGAGCCAATCACGAGCTGCCACCACATCCGCACACGTCGCGGCCGCCTTCCGCCCGGCCCGGCGGCCGCTTCCTACCCCTTATCGCCGCTACGGGGATGACCGGGCGGAAGTCCAGCTTCATGACGTCAGGGGAGCGGCCCGGGCCTTAAAGGCGCCGCTCCCTCCCGGATGCGCAGCCCACTCCTAAGAGCCCTCAGCACAAAGCCCACCGGGCTCCTCTCTGCCGTCGAGCTGGACAAACTGACCCAGCACATATATTCAAAACGTACATGCTGCAGAAATTTATCAAAAGTGGATGAGAAGAAAAGAATCACCTAGTGACAGGCAAAATCCTGTTTCGTCATGTGTGATAAGTAATTCATCAACAAAAGCCCTCTTTGTTGAAAGTTAAAGATGTTCCCAAGGACATTTCTTTAGGATGAATCCAATTCCATTTATTCTCTGCATCGCTTCATAAACTGAGGACTCCAGAATTTGACACAGGATTTCAAAAATTCTATGTCAGTTGTAAAAAGTACCCAGAGAAAGGCTAAAAAAAAAAAAAAAAAAAAAAAGAAGGGAAAAAAAGGAGAGCTGTACTGATCTTACGAACACCTTCACTTGCAGCTCCCAACATCCAGCTCAGCAGCTGGTGGATGACACAGCAAACACACTCATTCAACCAGCCTCAGAGCTTCTCCTGGGTGAAAAAACAACTCTGGCTTTTAGTGTATGTTTCTACACTGTCACAGGTTTCCTATGCCACCGCCTGCATTTCCTGGTCATGCGTATTTCCTGTGGTTGGTGCTGGGAACTCAGAGCTGGGAAGCACAGTCTGTTGTGCTGCATGTTGTAAGGCAATGAAACCGGACAGTTTCTTGGTCCCAAACTGCAAGGCCACCTTTGCTCAGCCACCCTGTGTTTGTGCACAAGTTCCTGGTGTTGTGTGGGTGCCCTGTGACCTTGCTTGCATTTCTTCTCGGTACAGCCAGAGTTTCTGAAAGAAGATTTGGAAGTCAGTACGAAGAGAATTCAATCCCCTTCAGTCAGTCGCTCTGTGTACACAGAGACTGAAAAGGCTGAAAAGTTCAGAACGTCTTCAGCCCTCTGGGTTTAACCAGTCCCTTTTGCCTCAGCCTGAAAGATGTGATGGCCAGTTAGAACAGCCAGTTGTCAGCTCATCTCCTACAAGCTGCTTTCCTACAGCTGAGCCACAGGAAGGAAAATTTCAGAAAGAAAGCATCTTGTACACCCCATAAAATAAGAGCTGAATAAACCACTGTACCACCAGCAACAGGCACTGGCTACATCTGCTCCTGAGATGCTTTTGCAGCTCCCACACCACCCAGTGAAGCCCAGTCTAGCTCATGCCCCAAGTAAAGAGGAAGCTCTTTAACTGCATTTATTGTTCCCCCATCATTCTTCCAGATAGGGTGACAGAAAAAGAGCCTCTGTTTCCCTTGAGGTGAAGAACTGCCTTGCTCAGCACGTGACTCAAAGAAAAGTGCTCTTGCCCCTAAGTACCTTAGAAATTATTGCAGCCTTAACAGGAACCAGCACCACCACTGTCAGTGATGTTATTACAAATCCATAGGTACAAGCACATTATTCAGAGGCAAAGAGCTTTGTGCATGCTGCTGCAGGCACAAGGAACACTTCAACATTAACATGCTTGAGGGAGATTCTCATCTTCACTCACTCCCAAAAATGGCAGGGCAACAGATGCTCTCATGTATGTAGCAGAGTTGCATCTAGACTTGTAAAACCACAAGTTTAAGTTTCTTAAAAATGAGTAAGCATGCTTTTTTGTTCTCTCTGCTCAGCTATACTGTATGTATAGAGGCAAGAAGCAAAGAAACCTACCTCGGCATTGCTAATGAGAATTGTTCTGAATGGTGCGGGTGATGTTCAACCATCTGCTTTCTCCTGTTTGATGTAGTGTCTGTTTGTCCTTTGAGGAGGTCCAAGCCCAAATTCTTTACCCTGCAATTCCTTAAATAGATCTCTAAGTAAATCTCCATGTCATAACTGGGACTACACACCATTTGTCAAGTGATCATAACAGCTCTTTTACATGTAAATCAACTCCCCTTCACATTCTTCCTCCCTAGGAGGGCAGCAAGCCTGTGAAAAGGCCATGTCGTAGATCTTTAGCTCCCGGTGTCCCAGCTGCCCGCTTTCCTCCTTATTAACTGTCCCCACTTGACCTCCATCAGCAGGAGATAGACAAGTTTAAAATCTATCTATATCCTGACATCAGTTCTCACTTTGTGTGTGCACGCATGCACACAAAAGGCTTACTTTTTTCCAGATCTTTTCTGAAGATCTTCAATATAGTTCATTCTCTCAATAGGATGCCCTCGAGCTCTGTTGAACACTGAAGAGAGAAAAGTCTGAGTTATAACAACATTTCACTAGAAAGAGCCTGAAGCCATCTAAAATCACAAGCCCATAATAACATTTTGCATCTTGACAAGAAGAACATACATGTACGTACACTCTATTGCAGTATTTGGCTCCATGCCTTCAACATCAATCAGGTACCTGCACAGATTAATGAGAAAGCTCTAATAACATAGTTAATTACAGAGATATTGACAGATTAGACAATTCAAAAATAAAGTGGTGGGAAGTTTTTAGATTTTGTTTACAAGCCAGAATCCAGTAGCAGTATTTTGTAGTTTCTTATCCCTGATTTTTGCAAACCCGTAACAACAAAACCTTCTCTAAACTTAAAAGCTTCATATTCTTGCCAGTTAGGGATTACACAGGTCACCTGACTCTTGTTGCAGCAGTAAAACATTTCCTTCTTGAGCAACATGAAGCTGGCAATACCACCACCTTATTCAGTTTGACCAAGGGCAACTCACCTACAAACCAGGTAGCCAGTTCTGTTCAAGCCATGTGTGCAATGCACTCCAATAAGTTTATCTGTAACACATGGTAATCAGTTTATATTTTTGAAGTGTTCTTTTTCCAAAACCAAATCAGAGCAAAAGAAGCCCATTTTACATTTGTTCTTCATCAGGGACACCAGCACAGATAAACTGAACTGATTGTGTAACAAAACCACCTCTGTGTCTAATTATCACCCCTGATTTTAGTTCATTAGCTCATTTAATTCTGTGGCCTCATCTGCATGGTCACACAGCTCACTGAATAGAAGGTATATTTAAAAGCTCTATGAAACGCTGGCCTGCATTTCCTGAGCACTAACAGCTTCCTGTTACCTAAACATGATCAGTACTTATGGGCAGACTAGACACAGTCTCAATTTCAATTAATGCTTGACTTGCTGCTAATTATCATCAAGCCAGCATGAACTCCTTTACTACAACAAACTGGTCTCACTACTGCCTTGACATTCACATGCGAAGACTAGGAAGGGAAATTCATGTTGTGCACAAAGGTTAATGAAGAACATTGCCAACCCCAAGTCTTCTGTGTCCTTCCCATCAACAGCATTTGTTAACGTAAAGGAAAATCCACACTTACCATTGTCTTTATTGTCTCTCAGGAAGTTTTTTACAACACTCTTGAATTGAAAAATGGTCTGATTGTTTGGTATTTCATGTCCCATTGTCAAGATCTTTGAGTAGCAGAGTGTGGCTGGTAGTTCCTACAAGAAGCAAAGAAGGACAATAATTTCATAAAAAAGTGCGAAGATTCCCACTAATTAGAGAACCCTGTGTCAGAAGATGCAAGAAGACAAGTCTTGCAACTAAGCCCAGAAGAGCAGCAATACAGTTTTAGGTAAGAATTTTTTTTTAATTTCTTTAAAACTTTTTCAATACTCCAGAGCAACCTATTTGCATTTTTGTTCCCTGTGCCTTTGCTCCTTCCTTCCTTGGAAGCACAAAGCACACACAGAAGCTGGAACAACTTTTCCAGCTAATATCCACACATGTGATACCACAAACCAAAAAATATTTGTAATCAGCTTTTTATTCAGGATAGCCTGTCAAAAAACATCTTTATGGTACCTCCAAACCTGTGATGGTTGTAAAAAGAGAAGAGTTGAAGACCACAGTCTTGCACTTGATCAAGGATGAAAACTGCATCCCAGTGTCCCTGCAATGCTCAACCTCACCCCTTTTCCAGAGGACTTGAGTGCCACACTCTTTAAAGTCATCTTACAAGAAACTTCTTCCCATTTATTAGCAGTATTAAGGCTTTAAGAGAACTTTCCCAACAAGGCAACCAAGACTGACCTCTGGCCTGTAGTAGCGAGTTGTGTATGTTAGGTCAATGATCAAGCCCAGCTCTTCCCTTTGCTCTTTAATTTTCTTAATGAGGTCACGAGGTGAAAATCTCTCCTCTGGATGAAGGTTGTGATCAAAACTCTGAGGGAAAATAACATTCAATGACAGACATTAAATGCAGGTGCACTGTGACTGGTGAATGAAGGGAGGAGGTTTGCACCGCTGAACCTCCTGAAGATCATCCTTTTGGGGAACAAAAAGAAAAAGACAAATGGCCAAAGTCAAGCACAAACCCATGCCTGTGTTGCACTGTGCCAAACCAGAACAAGCTCTGGACCATTACTGTTTTGGGACTGTTCTGCTAAGGTATTCCAGGAGCAACTAAAGACTATAACAAAACATTACAGGGTGGCAAGCGTGCTGAGAAACAAGCTTGAGTTTGGCGAAGGCTTTAAAACGGGACTGGTTCCAGTGGGGGTGCACAGGCAGCACCACACGCTGCCACCAGCTCAACTACCCCTTCAGGACCAGCCATGAGCGCGTGCCAGCCCTCGGAGATGGGTGGCATCAGAGCTCGGGCACCGTGGTGGGGCCTGCTGCAGCACTGGCCACATCGGCAACCGCCTGAGGCTGCCCTCGATCCCCTGCCCGCGCTCACCTGCCTCAGGGGGACCTTGAAGGCGATGAAGCGGGTACCCGGCAGCCTCCGGCCCAGCGGGACGTAGTCGGTCCACCTGAAAACGGAAGCAGAGGGACGTTAACACCGGGGCCCCGCTCCCGCCGAGCCCCTGCGTGAAGGGACGGGGTGCCCCAGGGGCGGTACCCACCGCTCCGGTACGCGGGAACCCCCGCGGCCCGGCATGGTGACAACCGCGCGGCCCGACGGCGGCCGAGACACCGCTTCCGCTTCCGCCACCCTCACACCGCGCGGCCGCCGTCCTCACGGCACCGGCAGGCCGCTGTCCGGCCGCGGCTACAGCGCCCCCTGGCGGCACGGAGCGGCACCCGCCGGCATGACGCTCCCGGCACTGACGTCACTGCCAGGTTACCGGCATGACGTCACCTCCCGCGGCAGCGACGTCACTGGCTGCCAGTACCGACGCCAGCACCCCCAGAGCAGCGGGACACTTCCCGCTCCTCTCCCCCCAGCACCTCCTGGGCCCCCACTGACATGCGGAAAATGGGCTCCACAGTCAGTAAAATTGTAAAGTAGGTATGTTTATTCAGCACTGGGCAGCACGGGAGTAGTCCCACCAAAGTTGTGCACATGTGATGCGGCAACTTGCCTTGGTTATATGCAGTAAGGAGTTACATATGCATGAAGTTTCACAATGTGCCTATACATATGCATAACCTGTCCTGGGTTCATATTAAAATTAGTTAAATAAGTCATTTCCATAAGCTCCTCCCATCTACACTTGCGCAGTGTCTCCTGGTGGTGGTCGCCAGGGGTCATGGGGATGAAGGTTGCCGACTCTTCCTCATCACTGCTAGTTGACCTCTTGTGTTTGCGAAGACTCAGTTGCTCCTTGGCTCTTGGCCATCTGCAGGACCAGTTTCTGCCAGTTTCTTAAGATAAGCTCACACTCTTATCAAGTGACTAACCTTGGTAAGGGGCCCAAGGCTTCTTTCTTTAATTAATTTGCACAATAGTTAGCAAAGACACTAAGTAGCATCCACTAGTTTAATACTGTCAGCGCTCTGTCTCTATTTGCTAAAATCCTCCTAACTTCCTCACTCACCATGGCCCAGTGTCACTGCCACAGTCCGGACTGCAGCACAGCTGGGAGCTGCATGGGCATCCCTGGGGCACAGAGCAGGAGGGCGAAACAACCCCGAGCCCCCCACACCCACCTGCAGGGCAAGATGGGGCAGCACAAACACCAGTGTCTCAAGGCCGCCACCCCTGGCCCCATCCCTTTTCCTCCAAAAGTCACCCCTCCCCAAAAATCCTGATGGGGGTTAGCAATTGTTGGCACAGGGACGTATTGGGTTGGGCAATTTGGGGGATGGGAAATGGGTGGGATCACAAACAATTATTGAGACATGAAGCTGTTCAGATAACTAGGATGGGAAATTTGGGGGATCAGAACTGCTTGTTGGGATGGCAAATGGCTTGGATTGGAAAATTATTTCTTATTAATTGTCATTTCTCTTAGTCATTGCTTTGTTTATTAAATTATTCCATGGTATTCACTTCATTAAGGCTCTGCCTGAAGTCGTTCATGAAGTGGGATATAGAGGGAGGGTTGAATGTAGCCCGCTGCTGCTCCCCATGCCCACTCTGTGAATTGGTGTGGGGATGGCTGCTATGGGAGAGGATGGATGGATGGGGCGTTGGGAATTCACTGTTGAGACAGGAAAACGCTGGGACTGGAAATTGGATGTTGTTGGGACATGAAATCATCACTGAGATGGGAAGTCATGGTGGGGAGAGAAAACCATTAGGACGGGAAATCATGGGATGGGATGTGTCAGCCACTCCGCCAAGCTTTGTATCATCTGCAAACTTGCTCTGTCCCTTCATCTCGGTCATTGAATAAGTTGAATAGCACTCGACCCAGTACTGACCCCTGGGGGGCACCACTAGCCACTGGCCTCCAAATAGACTTGGCACTGTTGAGTACAACCCTCCGAGCTCTGCCATCTAGCCCATTCTTGATCCACCCCACTGTCCACTCATGGATCCCACACTTCCAGAGCTTGCCCATGAGGATGTTATGGGAGACAGTATGGATAGTCTTGCTGAAGTCAAGGTAGACAACATCCACTGCTCTCCCCTCATCCATCCATCCAGTCATCTCCTTGTAGAAAGCTATCAGGTTGGTTAAACATGGCTTCCCCTGATGAATCCATGTTGACTGCTTCTGATCATCTTCTTTTCCTCCATGTGCTTAGAGATGGCCTCAGGGATGAGCTGCTCCATTACCTTTCCAGGAATGGAGGTGAGGCTGACTGGCCTGTAGTTTCCTGGGTCTTCCTTCTTGCCCTTCTTGAAGACTGGAGTAATGTTGGCTTTCTTCCAGTCCTCAGGCACCTCTCCTGTTCTCCAAGACCTTTCAAAGAGGATAGAGAGAGAGGGGCTTAGCAATAATCTCACCAGAAGACTGAAGCAAAGAAGGCATTCAGTAACTCCATCTTCTCTGTATCCATCATCACCAAGGCATCTGCCTCATTTAGCAGTGCACCCACATTTTCCTTAGTCTTCCTTTTGCTACTTATATATTTGAAGAAGCCCTTCTTGTTATCCTTGATATTTCTTGCTAAATTTGATTCTAAGCAAGCTTTGGCTTTCCGCAGTGCATCCTGCATTCTCTGACAATGTTCTTATATTCCACCAAGTGGTCTGTCCCTTCTTCCACATCATGTATGCTTTCTTCTGTTTAAGTTTTCCCAAGAGCTCCTTGCCCATCCACACAAGTCTCCTGCCCCCCTTACTCTACATCTTTCTCTAACCAAATCCTTCTCAACCAAGTGAAAGTCTTCTTTTCTCCAGACTTTCTCTCTTGCTTTTAGAGTCTGGGATTCTTGAAAGTTAGCCTTAGCAGTGAAGACTGAAGTAAAGAGGGCACTCAGTAACTCTTCCTTCTCTGTATCCTTCATCACAAGTGCACCTACCCCCATTCAGCAACGGGCCCACATTTTCTCTATTTTTTTATCTTGCTATTCATGTATTTGAAGAAGCCCTACTTGTTGTCCTTGACATCCCCTGTCAGATTTAATTCCAAATGGGCCTTAGCCTTTCTTGTCACATCCCTGCATTTTCTGACAATGTTCCTATATTCCTTCCAAGCAGCTTGTCCCTTTTTCCACATTCTGTACAATTTCTTCTATTTGAGTTTTGTCAGGAGCTCCTTGCTTATCCATGCAGGTCTCCTGCCCACTTAATTTGACTTCTTACCCATTGGGATGCACCAGTCTTGTGCTTGGAGGAAGTGATTCTTGAATACTGACACACCTTCCTTCTAGGGCCCTAAGCCATAGGATTCCTCCCGGCAGGTCCCCAAAGAGGCCATATTTTGCTCTCCTGTTGGCTAAGTTTGCAATCCTACTTACTGCCCTGCTTTCTCCATGCAGGATCTGAACTCCATCATCATGTGGTCACTGCAGCCAAGGCTTCTGCCAGCCTTTGTGTCTCCAATCAGTCCTTTGTTAGTACTAGGTCTAGCCACATACCTCTCTTCATTGGCTCATACACTACCTGTGTCAAAAAGTTGTCATCAGTGCTCTGCGAGAACCTCTTGGACTGTTTGTGCCTAGCTGTGTTGCCTTTCCAGCACATGTCAGGGTGGTTGAAGTTCCACATGAGAACCAGGGCCTGTGATCATGAGACTACTTCCAGCTGTCTGTACATCTCAGCAATTTCCTTTCCCTGATCAGGTAATGTGTAATAAATACCCACAGCAGCATCACCCATGTTATCCAGCCCTTTTAGCCTTACCCATAAGCTCTGGACCCGCTTGTTGTCACCCACCCTGAGGCAGAGCCCCATACATTCCAGTTGGTCTCTCACATAAAGAGCAACTCTGCAACCTTTCCCTACCAGCTTGTCTTTCTCAAAAAGCACGTAGACATCCATGATAACATTCCAGTCATTTGAGCTATCCCACCATGTTTCTGTAATTGCAATGAGATTAAAGCCCTGCAACTGCACACAGATCTCTAATTCTTCATATTTATTGTCCATGCTACATGCATTGGTTGCTGCACTCCTGCTCACTAGCACTCCCTAAGGCTGCCTTTTTTAAGGGTGGCCACTGTTGCTCCTCTCCAATCAATGCACAGCAGCATATGACACATGGAAAATAAGGAAATGATTTGTGACAGACAACATGGCCTCACCAAGGGAAGATCATGCCTGACAAATCTGGTGGCATTTTACAGCATTGGTAACATTGGGTTACAGCATTGGTGGATAGAGGAAGAACAACTGACATCATCTACCTGGACTTGTGCAAAGCATTTGAAATAATTGGCCCCCATTATATCCTTGTCTCTAAATTGGAGAGACATGAATTTGATGGATGGATGACTCATTGCATAAGGAACTGGCAGGATGGTCACACTCAAAGAGTCGTGGTCAAACACCTCAATGTCCAGGTGGAGATCAGTAATGAGTGGTGTTCCTCAGGGGTCATTACTGGGACCAGTGCTGTTTAACATCTTTGTCAGTGACATGGACAGTGGGATCAAGTGCACCCTCAGCAAGGTTGCCAATGACAACAAGCTGTGTGGTGTGGTCGACATGCTAGAGGGCAGGGATGCTATCCAGAGGGACCTGGACAGGCCTGAGAAGTGGGCCTCTGAGAATCTCATGAGGTTCAATAAGGCCAAATGCAAGGTTCTGTACTGAGCCGGGCAATCCCAAGCACAAATACAGGCTGAGCAGAGAATGGATTGAGAGCAGCCTTGATGAGAAGGAGCTTGGGGTGTTGGTTGACGAGAGGCTTGACATGAGCCAGCAATATGCACTTGCAGCCCAGAAAGCCAACCATACCCTGGGCTGCATCAAAAGCAGTGTGGCCAGCAGGTCGAGGGCAGTGATTCTCCCCCTCTACTCTGCTCTCATTAGACCCTACCTGGAGCCCTGCATTCAGCTCTGGGGTCCCCAGCACAAGAAGGACCTGGAAGTATTAGATTGATTCCAGGGGAGGGCCACAAAGATGATCAAGGGGCTGGAGCACCTCTCCTACAATAACAAGCTGAGGGAGTTGGGCTTGTTCAGCCTGGAGAAGAGAAGGCTCTGGGGAGACATTATAGTTGCTTTCCAATACCTAAGGGGGGCTTACAGGACAGACGGAGAGGGACTCTATCAGGCAATGCATTGGATTGCCCAGAGAAGTAGTGCATGCCCCATCCCTGGAAGTGTTTAAGGCCAAGTTGGATGGGGCTTTGAGGAACCTGGTGTAGTGGAAGGTGTCCAGGCCCATGGCAGTGG
>NC_048914.1:8294-47036 GCF_011077185.1 Oxyura jamaicensis | reverse complement strand
TTTTTTTTTTTTTTTTTTTTTTTTTTTTTGTCTCCACCTGGACGCACTTCTAAATTGATTCATCCAGCCGCCATGTGCACTTGATGATTCAATACCCCCATTAGCATAGATTTGATACAAGATAATAGTAAACAAAACATAATAGTTACAATGATTAGTGTCAATGAAGATTGCAATAAAGAAGCAAGACATCCTGATAGTGGGAATTCTGATCTATGCAAAAGTTTGTTCAACCATCCTCCTTCCACACTTTTTCTAAGGGTCTCTTTTCACTTTTGCCACATGCCTCATCTGTATAGTTTGTTCATTAGGGTCTTGTGTTACATTTGGTATATGGATACAGCAAGTATTGTTGGCCAAATTCAAGTACCACACGTTCCATTTTCATGCAACAATAACAAATCTAACACCAGTTTATTCTGTAGTTGCATGTTTGATGTGGCCTGTAGTTGCAAATTTAATTCTTCCAACCCAACAGGAGCTGCACCTAACAGGTGCTTCATTCCTGACCTCCCACAGGTAAGTCTGTAGTCCATGTTCCATCACTATTAACACACAGAGTGTGTCCCATAGAGGTATAGCGAGTTCTGAACAAATTAGATCATTGTTAGTCAAATGAGACCAAGTGTCATTAATTGAGGTGGTATAGCTACAACACATACAACCTATTCGGAAGACTTGAGCTACCAGTATCAGATACTTAGCCCAGTATCTGAATTTCAGCCTCTCAAATGCTGCAATTATAAACTTTAGTACAATTCCAGCTTCAATATTTTGGGCTATCTGAATGAGAAATATTAAAATTTGCATATTGGATCCTGATCTGTCTGGGATTGTCCAGTAATCCAGTGGTCTCATCACAATTAATACACCAGTCAGCAGTCTGCATGTAATACCAGTCACCATGCTATGGTGCTCCCCACACCCTAGGAATATGCATTCGCCATGGTACGGTGTTTCCCCAGAAAGACAATAAACTGTCACAGTGGTTTCACTACCAACCTTAAACTTTAGTGGTGGCTTAGTGATACTGCAATTATCTATGGTTTCATTTTTCTTGAGTCCACTGTAGGACACACTTCCCTTCCTCAGTGTGCCATGTTAGATTGGTACAATTCTGCATTTTCCATATGGCCTCACAAGTTTGGGTCAGTCCCATGGTCAATATTCCCCAAGTTATTGGTGAACTGGAAGACTTGGGGAAGGAGTAGGTTCCCCCGGTGTTATTAACATCACATAAGGTTGGAGGCCTAGGGAACTTTTATGTAGAGCAGCTACACTCCACCCTGGAAGCTTCTTCAATACAGTACCTTTTCTTTAAAATGTGAATATCAGTTTAATTTCCAAGTTACTTCAGGCAATTATTCCACATAATCCACCCTGTGACTATAGCCACTCAAGCTTCGTGACATTTGGAATGTATCGGGTGTATGACGTGCTCTTTGGATGAGGATTATTGAGTACACGTACATCTTGTAGGGATACTAAACATTTCATCAAAATCCAAAGTTTAACATACAAAGTCACTGTTAGTATAAAACGTAATGCTATGAGTATTAATAAAACAGTAGCAGGGTGAAGCACCTTGTTGAAGAAGATTCCTGTGAAGTATAAAGGCAATAATTTATCACTTTCTGCATAATAGGTAAAGTTGACTAATTGCCACCATGCTTGAAACTCCTTTTCAAATTCTGAAGCATTATCCCAAATCAATTTTTGAATTCCAGGGAGTAAGGTTCCTCCTTCTCCTTCTCTAATAATAGCTGCTGCTACAGACTGTATCCATAACTGTGCTTAGATGCAGCTCAAGGCAAGGGAAGTATCACCTTGAGTTTTTCCAGGGGCACTTACAATTAATTGACGATCATTTTCTGCAGTTTGTTCCCAATGGGGTAAAATGTCAGATAGAAGTCATTGACTTGCTCCTAAGGCCTATAACGATGATCTTATTGGTCCTTGCAATTTCCTTAGGCTGTCTGTAGTAGCAGTTATTCTACTCATTAGGACGTCGGCATCAATGCTATTTAATATACCCAAGCCTGTTCCCAATAACCCAGTGGCAGCTTATGGCATGTGTTGAGTTTGTTTCAGTGAATGTCCATGTAACCATGCTAACCAGCTGGTGTGGGCAGTTCTCAAAAAGGTGGTACATTTTGAGTTGTTTTCTGAGATATTAATGTGCAATGCTAGCTCTACTGTTTTTAGAGACCAGCTAGGGTTAAAGAGAACCCATTGTTGTCCCATTTTTTTAATTATGTAAGGACATGTGTTGAAGATGGAAGGAGTTAGACTAATGGGAGGCCGAGTTGGTATACTTTCAAATATTTGTGGGGGAAGAGTCTTCTTATCCTTTGCAATCAATGCATATCACTCTATCAATCATAAATTCAAATAGCAATGCAGTGCCTTTGTAACCCCAAAGACAGTACACAATTAAGGGTTTGGTGAAAGTAGACCCTTAATTGTGTGAGCAATCAGAATTTGGCCCTGGGGCCATGCCCTCCAGTTCCCCCACCGCCCCAAGGCACAGGGAGACCTGGCAACTGACAGGGAGAGGTACAGGAAAATGACCCCTCCCCCCCCCACCACCTTCCCCCACCACATCCTGGCACAAATGTCTGGCCTAGCTACCCCACTGCCTGACGCCACTGGCCTGCCCAGAAGCAGCCCCCTGTGTCTCCTCACGTCCCCCTACTCCTCCCAGCATGCCCTAAAGCACAGAACCTTCCAGAGTGGCTCCACCCAGCCACCCCTGCCCTGGCTCAGCTCTGCCTCGTGCCAGCCCTGACTGTGAGTGGCTGCTGGACCCTTCCGACACCAGCCTGGAGCTGGTCCTGTTGGTGCCTCCTGCACTACCCCAGATCCGGACCCCTCAGCAACCCCCCAGCCATGGCCACACCCAAGTTTGCTGACCTGCCTGGCATCGTGCGTGCGGGGCTGGGCCTTGGGGTGTTCAGAGGGGGTCAGGGGAGAGAGAACGTGGGGTCTGTGGGGAGATTGGGGATGCCAGGGTCAGAGGGGGGAGCTGGGGGATGAGCTGCCTGGGAGGATCCGAGGCAGCTGGGCAGTAAGTGGGGTGTTTGGGGAGAGAGAGGGGAGTAGTCGAGGCTGTCTGAGTCGGGGCACTGGGACTTGCAGGGGGGTCAGGGCAGCTGCAGGTGTGGGGGTGCCTGTTGGGCACCAGGGCATGGGGGGATTTTGGGGCCACGGGGGCAGGAGGTGAGGGCTTGGGGACATCGGAGGTGTCCATAAGAACTGAGGAGTCCGTGGGGAGATGGGGTGTGAGGGGCCAGGGAACTGCCAGGCTGTGTGAGGGCAGAGGCACCATCCAAAGTTGTTTGGGGGTGTTTGATGACAAAAATTGATAGACAGCTGAAACTGTGCCCCAGGCGTGGAATGAACCAGAGGTTTATGAGACCAGCAACACACCTGAGGGTCACCAGACTGAGTTGGAGGCGGTAAGGCTTTGCCAGGGCTGTGCCACGGGGCAGAGACGAGTGAGGGCAGCAATCTGGGAGCACAACCAACAGGCTCCCCAAGAAGAGAAACCCCCATACCCCCCTGTGTGCCCCCCCATTTTTACTCACATGTACCCCCCCATGTGCAGCCCCATGTCCCCCACCCTGATCTGCACCCATCATATTCCCCCCCAATTTTCCCCCCTGACTGTACACCCCAGGGCACTGGGACTTGCAGGGGGGTTGGGGTGGCTGCGGGTGTGGGGGTGCCTGTCAGGCACGCGGGCATGGGGGGGTGTTGGGAGCATGGGGGCAGGAAGTAGGGGTTTGGGGACATCAGGGGTGTCCATAAGAGCTGAGGAGTCCCTGGGGAGTTGTGGCATGTTAAGCCAGGGAAATGCCAGGGTGTGTGTGGGGAGAGGCACTATGCAAAGGTGTTGGGGGCAGTTTGGGAGTATTTGATGAGAAATAGACATTGAATAGCTGAGCTTGTTTGTGCCCCAGGCCTGGAATGAACCAGAGGTCTATGAGACCAGTGACATGCCCAAGGGTGACCAGGCTGAGTTGGAGGTGGTAAGGCTTTGCCAGGGCTGTGCCACAGGGCAGGGTCAAGCAGGGGTGCTGGTGCCCCCATCCCACAGGTGTCTGGCTCAGCAGGAGCATCACCAGGACAGGGAAGTTGCTCCTGTCCCTGCATATGTCTCCTCAGTGCCACATCCCCTCATGGCGCCATGCCCCAGGGAAGCATGCCCACCACCCATTTGTCAGCCTGCCATTGCTGTGGGGAAGTAAGGAGCGAGAGTAGGGCACAGCACCATGCCCATGCTGGGTGGGCATCCTTCTCCCCATTCTTGGGGTCTGCAAGAACTGGTCACCATCCCCAGGATCCTTGTCCTGCATAGCACTGCAAGGGCAGCAGAAGCGGGAAGATCTGGCCAGCCCCCTCCGTCACCTTGGCTTCTCTGGGGGATTGGCTTCCCACACACAGCCTTCATGGGGTCTGGTTGCTGTGCCCATCCCTGTGCGCCTGTTGCTGGCCAAATGTGTGTGATCCTAGGATACTGTGGCTGCAGCTTGGCAAGTGGGGGGCAGCAGAGGGAGGATGCCAGAATCCCCGTGGGGCAGTGCCAAGAAACTGTGCCCCCCTTTTCCCCTCACCCAGCTGCCTGCAGCAGCAGCTGAAGACTTGGCAAAATGCAGGAAAGAAGCACCAGTGAAGAGCTCTGCCAACGCCCTGACATCCATTGGAGACACGGTCACGTTTGAGGTGTACTGGAGGCCAGGGAAAGACCAATTTGCCCTGGATGCCAAGGTGAGTGTGGGCAGGTAGAGAGCACTGTGCCCAAAACATGCTGTCTTGTTTTCTCACCCCTCATTTTTCAGATAGTGGAGCTGGAGAAGCGGCTGGCACAGCTGGAAGCCACAGTGCAGTGCAAGCCCATCAGCCAGGTAAGGAAACAGGCACTCCTGCCCTGCCACTCTCTTCCCAACTCCCCATTCCTCCCCACTGATGCCCCACTTTTCTCCACACCAGAATCTGCTCCTGGTTGAGCCGATGGGTTCCAGCCTCCTGGTGAGTTAGAAGCAGAGTGGGGGGCATTTCATTCATGCCCTTCCCAAGGCACTTGGCAGCCCAGGGCACTAGCCTGCCCCCCACCATCCTGCTTTCCATCCCCAGGAGACTGTGCAGATCCTGCAGACCAAAGTGAACATTTTCGATGAGCTCATGCTGGACCAAATAGAGGCCCGGCTGAAGGTGGGCTGGGATGGAGGGGAAGACGTGGGGAAGGAGGGAGGGAGAGAGGGAGAGGGGGGAAGGAAGGAAGGGAGGGAGGGAGGGAGGGAAGGAAGGAAGGAGGGAGGGAGGGAGGGAAGGAAGGAGGGAAGGAGGGAAGGAAGGAAGGAGGGAGGGAGGGAGGAAGGAAGGAAGGAAGGAAGGAGGAAAGGAAGGAGGGAGGGAGGGAGGAAGGAGGGAAGGAGGGAAGGAGGGAAGGAAGGAAGGAAGGGAGGGAGGGAGGAAGGGAGGGAGGGAGGGAGGGAGGGAGGGAGGGAGGAAGGGAGGGAGGGAGGAAGGGAGGGAGTAAAGGAGGGAGGAAGGAAGGAAGGAAGGAAGGAAGGAAGGAAGGAAGGAAGGAAGAGAGAGTGTGAGCCCTATGGCCCCCAACCAGCACTGTGTACACTGGCTCCACTGGTGGGTGGCACAGGGTCATAGGACAGCCACAGGTCTGCATGGGCAACAACCATGAAATTGTGGGTGGACAGCGCTGGATTTGGGTTCTCACATCTCAGAGTTTATTTCCCAGAGCATCCTGGGGAAGGTGAAGGAGATTGCCGAACATGAAGTAACGGTGCAATGCGCCAACAGCCAGAGCACGGTAAGAGCAAATAGGGTGGACCCTCCAAGCAACCCAGCAGGGGTGAGGAGGTTATTTGAAGCCATCCTGCAAATTGTGCTTACACCCACCTTCCTTGCTTTCCACCCCTTGTCCCAGATCCACCAGACATATGAGTTAATGCAGCACTGGGATCCCATAGCCAGCAGCCTGCCCGATGTGGTGCAGTATCTGCTGACCCTCAGGGACCTGCACGAGGAAGGTGAGGGGCTGGAGGGGATGCTGGGGACAGCAGCGTGGCATGACAGAGGAATTTGATGGAGGCTACTGCTACTGATGAGCTTTTGTCTCCCTCCAGCCACACAGGTTGGCCAGGTCCTTGAGGACATGGAAGCCATGCAGAAGGAGATAGCTGATGCTCTCCAGGTCAACACTTTTCTGCTGGAGGTGGTGAGTCCCACCAGCATCTGCTGGACCTGGACCTGGGCCTGGATGTGGGAAGGAATCCCGATATTATCCCCCCTTCCCTGCTCACCCCCTTCCCCGCTCAACCCCTGCAGGTCCAGAAGACAATGAAAGAATTCTTGGCCTTTGTAGAGGAAAACATTGCTGAGATAGAAGCTAGCATCCGGAAGCTGCAGAAGTGACAGCACGCCAGAGCCCCCCTGAGCATTCCTGCCCCCTGGATTCCTTGGGATCCTTCCCACCCAAAGAGGCTCCTTCTCTGTGTCCTCCCCTCCTTCTCCCCCCCTCCAAAAAAACACAAACTTTTCTGACTCAAGGCATGTTGGTGTTGACATTTCTTTAGGGTTGTGGGAGGTGAGCAGGGCCTAGTTGTGGGGTTTAAAATGTATCTTTGAATTGTAGGTGCATACAACACCCTCCCCAACAAGCATCCCCACTGCAGCCCAAGCACTGCCCGTGACAGCCTTCTGGTTGTATTCAATCCAGTGGCTCTGCCAGAAGGCTGCAGCTCCCAGGAGCATTGTCTCCACTTGGTGACTTTTATTGGGTTTACATGGCAAGGTTTTGGTAGTGGGGGGCTGCAGGGGTGGCCTCTGTGAGGAGTCTGGAAGCTGCCCCATGTTAGATATGAGCCAGTTTCAGCCGGGACATGCTGGGAAGGGACAGAGCCAAGACAGCTGACCCTGGCTGACCAGGGAGATATTCCACACTACACAGCATCATGCTCAGCAATAAAAGCTGGGGTAAAGAGGAAGGAAGGGGGGTTTATCTTCGCAAAAACTGTTTTGCGTGATGTGCCCTGCTTTCCTGGAAGTGGCTGAACATCTGCCTGTCAATGGGAAGTAGCAAATGAATTCCTTGGTTTGCTTTGCTTATGTGTGTGTTTTTTGCTTTACCTAGCAAACTGTCTTTATCTCAGCCCTCGAGTTCTTGCACTGATTCTCTTCCTTCTCCAACCTGGGGAGAATGAGCGAGTGGCCGTGTGGTACTTAGCTGCCAGCTGGGGCTAAACTACAACAGTTGCGCACACTGCCAGCTCATGTTGAGCTTCTCATCAGCCAGTCCCCCCAGGTCCCTCTCCTCAAGGCAGCTCTCAATCCATTCTCCACCCAGCCTGTATTTCTGCTTGGGATTGCCCCAGGCCAGGTGCAGGAATTTCCACCTGTCCTTGTTGAACCTCATGACATTTGCCAGGCCCACCTCTCAGACCTGCCCAAGTCCCACTGTATGGAATGCCTTCTACACCACACAGCTTGGTGTCTGTTGTGGTTTAACCTGCTAGGCAACCCAGCACCACATGGCCATTTGCTCACTCACCCTCCTCTGCTCCAATGGGATGGGACAGAAAACTGGAAAAAGGTAAAACTCATATGTTGAGATAAAGACAGTTTAATAGGACAGAAAAGGAAGGGAAAATACTAATTAATAATGATAATGATAATAACAATAATAATAGAATATGCAAAACAAGTAATGTACAATGCAACTGCTCACCATCTGCCAACCAATGGCCAGCCAGTCCCTGAGCAATGGCAGACCCCCCGCCAACTCTCTCCACTTTTATTGTTCAGCATGATGTCATATGGTACAGAATATCCCTTTGGCCAGTTCTCCTGGTTGTGTCCCTTCCCAGCATCTTGTACACCCCTAGCCTCCTCACTGGCAGGGCAACATGAGAAGCTGAAAAGACCTTGGCTCTGTGTAAGCACTGCTCTGCAACAACTGAAACATCAGTATGTTATCAACCTTATTCTCATCCTAAATACAAAACACAGCACTGAGACAGGGAACAAGACAAAGGGTGTTGATTCTGTAGGTCTTAGCAATCACAATTGTATGTTAACCACAAGGCCAGAAGACCCCAAAGATAAGGGAGTAAAAGACTGTATGCATAGATAATGGAACTAGCAAGAACTTGCTTGGACTGCTGAAGTCTGTTAAAGAAAGGAAATATCAGAAGTTTAGCAGCGAGGAAGACTTCTGGCCTTCATCAAAAGACCACCAGAGTATGATGGATGACCACCCAAGGACTCCAGTACACATGTGAGCAGGGGTGGGAATCTATGTTAATGATTCTTCAGAGACCTAATAAATATGCAAGAGACTTACAGGAAATTAGATGAATATGTATATATCCCACTAATATAAGCACACTGCCCTTGGTGTGTGTGTTAGGTGGAGTGATCCCCCACACACCTGGCACTATAATAAAGAATATTTGCTTAGTAACTTTGGTTATTGCATTTTCACTGCATCAGTTTGGTGACCCAGATAGAACCCTCTCTGTCTGTCTGCAGGAGCTGTTGAGATGTGGGACTCTCTAGATGTGCCTCGGGAGGTTCTTGGAGGGACTCCTCACCTCAGCTGGCTCACCACGGGGACAGACAAGGACCATCTTTTGCAAAGGTATTCTTTTTGGAATTCCGTTTGGTCGGTATACCATTGTTTTGGAAGGTACCCATAAAGTGTACAAGACGTTCTGTGCTGGGTGCTGTACTACTAGTCACTGGGAGTCCACGTGATTTAGTTAGTATGTTGTTTTGTAGACATTCTACATTGGGTGCCATATTATTTGTCACTGGAAGTCCATGTGATTTAGTTAGTACTTTGTTTTGTAGACGCTTGTTGTGGTTTAACCCGGCTGGCAGCTAAACACCACACAGCCGTTCGCTCACCCTCCCCCCTGCCTCTCTGGGATGGGGGAGAGAAACGGGAAAGTGAAGCCTGTGAGTGGAGATAAAGACAGTTTATTAAGATAGAAAATAATAATAATAATAATAATATATGTACAAACAAGTGATGCACAATGCAATTGCTCACCACCCGCTGACCGATGCCCAGCCCAACCCCAAGCAGCTGGCCCCCCACCCCAGCTAGCCACCCCTATATATTGTTCAGCATGACGTCAGATGCTATGGAATACCCCTTTGGCCAGTTTGGGTCAGCTGTCTTGGGTCTGTCCCCTCCCGGCTCTTGCTGCACCCCCAGCCTGCCCACTGGCAGGACAGAGCGAGAAGCTGAAAAGTCCTTGGCTTAGTGTAAGCATTGCTCTGCAGCAATTAAAACATCAGCATGTTATCAGCACTCTTCTCATCCTAATCCAAAACATAGCACCCTACCGGCTACTAGAAGGAAAAATAACTTTGTCCTAACTGAAACCAGGACAACGTTCTACGTTGGGTGCTGTACTACTGGTCATTTGAAGTACATGTGATTTAGTTGGTAAGTTGTTTTAACTTTGTTTTACTTTGGATTTGTGCTGGCACTTTGACTCTGAATATGTTCTTGATGTTGAATAACAGAATACACTTAATGGATCATGATTCATGCTGGCAAATTTGTTGTAGTGTGTTACTATTTATATAGTGATTGCTGTTTTGCATTGCTTGAGTGAAAAGTGTAAGTGGCCTCTTTGTGTGACTGTGTATTGTGCTGTGTGAGTGACACGCAGCATCACTGTGAAGCAAATGAGGAGTCCCGATCCACGATTTTGCTATTCCATGAGGAGTGTGGCCAGACATGAATGAAGTGTAAGATATTGAGAAAAGACATCATAATGGGAGCAACTTTGAGAACTATTGATAAAAAGACACCTCTGGGTTGTATCTTGGCCCATTGGAAGGGCATTGTCTGGCCACCTGGAGGAAATGTTAATCGTAAGGCCTTAATTAAGTGTCGTAACCAATGGTAGACTTAATAGAGAATAAATAAATAAATAAATCAGGATCCAGACTGGGGAGACATTGATGTAATGTTGGGAGAGATGACTGAAACAGAAAAGCAGTTAATTCTTAAAAGAGCCTGAGTTCATGTGCAAGCTCGGATTGACAATGGGACCACTCAGGGAAGTGTAGACGATTGCATTCCCCTGACTGACCCCCACTGGGACCCTAATCACCCTGGAAATTATAAACAGTTATGTAAATACCAAAATCTGATTAAACTGGGAATTGAGAACGTTATTTCAAAAGGTATGAATCATTCCACCCTATATAGTATCCAACAAGGTCTGAAAGAAACCCCTATGGAATTTTTGGACCAACTTCGAAATACAATGAAAAAACATACCAATCTAGATCTGGCTTCAGAAGATGAACAGAGGCAATTTGCTAGCCTCTTTTTAGGGCAACCAGCCCCTGATATCAGAAAGAAATTACAGAAATTGGAGAGACAAGACCTGGGAGACCCAGAAAGGATACTGAATGCAGCGTGGAAAGTATTTAGGAATAGGGAAGATAGGAAGGACGGAAGTTATCTAAGGTGGTAGCTATGGCAAACAGTGGCTGTACTAGAACAGAAAGAAGAGAAGAAGGGGGGGGGGGGGGGGGGGCAAGAGGGAATTGAAAAAGGTAAAGAAAGGATGTTAGGGAGGTTTAGAGGAACATTAGGACAGAATCAGTGTGTGTATTGCAAGAAGGAAGGCCTATGGTAAAAAGATTGCCCTAGGTTGCAGAATAAACTTGCAACAGTTGCCCTCACAGAGCAGGGATGATGGGGACATGGGGCGTCTACCCTAGTGGATCCGCTGGCTGAAATAAAGCTAGGGAATGAAGAGAGAGGCATGGATTTTATTTTTTATTTTTATTTTTTATTTTTATTTTTTTGGATACTGGAGCTTCTTTCTCTGTGTTAAACAAAAAATTAATTCCAGAAATCACTGAGTCTGTAAATGTAATAGGAGCAACTGGCCAATAGCAAAAGTCGTTATTTTTGAAACCCTTTAAATTTAAATTGGGAAAAGTGATTGGAGTACATTGATTTTTATACTTACCCAATTCACCAAGGCCCTTGTTAGGAAGGGACTTGCTGGAAAAACTGGATGCAAAAATTTCTTTTGAACAAGGGAAAATTGAAATAAAAGTTAAGGATGATGAATGTATTACTCTTAAGTCTATCCCTGGTGAGTCCAGAGAAAGTTCCAGACAGGACTCATTGGATGGATATAATTATGAACCAGGTGTATCCAGGAGTTTGGGCTACAGGAATACCTGGGATAGCAAAGAATGCAGTACCTGTAAAAACTGAAGTAAAGGAAAACACTCCCAAGGTATGCCAAAAGCAATACCCAGTAAAGGTGGAAGACAGAAGGGGAATGGAAAGAATAATCAATAACTTTCTTAAATATGGACTATTAGTAGAATGTGAGTTGGAATATAATACTCCTATCCTTCCAGTTAGAAAGACAGATGGAACCTACCTATGGTATAGTCCAGGACTTAAGGGCCATCAATAGGATCACAAAAGATTTATACCCCGTAGAAGCCAACCCTCATAACCTTTTGACAAAATTAGAAAACAGTCAAGTTTGGTTGACGGTATTAGATGTAAAGGATGCCTTTTTCTGTCTGTCTGTGGTGACTGAAATCCATAAACTCTTTGCCTTTGAATGGGAAAATCGCAATACAGGACGAAAAACTCAGTTTACTTGGACTGTGTTACCACAGGGGTTCAAGAATAGCTCCACCATATTTGGGCACCAACTAGCCTGTGATCTTGAAGCTTGGAAAACCCCTTCAAGAAGGGGGACATTGTTGCAATACATAGATGACCTATTGATAGCTACTGAAGAAGAAAAGGAATGTGTAGAATGGACTATATTAGTTTAATATATATATATATATATATATATATAGCCACTTATACTGTAAACCCAGCCTCTTTCTTCAGTAACTAAGTGTCCAGATCACCCATTCATGACTGCATCAAGACCGTGGAAACAGTATACTCCAGCAAACCAGACTTAAAGGACACACCCCTAGAAGATGTTATATTGGTATATTGGCATATAGATGGCAGCAGCTTCATCTGCCAGGGAGTTTGTCTGGCAGGGTATGTGGTAACAACATTTAATAAGGTAAATTGAGGCGAAGCCCCTTTCCCCAAAAGGCAGAAATCATTGCCTTGATAAGAGTTCTTGAGCTGGCAAAAGGAAAAAGAATTAACATTTGGACAGATTCAAAATATGCCTTTGGGCTGCATGCACACAGGGCAATTTGGAAAGAGAGAGGACTCTTGGGGAATCCCAAGGGGATCCTAAGGGAAACCAATTAAACATGCAGAAGAGATACCGAAGTTACTCCAAGAGGAATACCTGCCTACTAAACTTGCCATTAAGGACATCAAACAGGAGATACTGATATTGAAAGAGGAAATAGATTGGCTGATGCAGAAGACAACGGGGTGGCAGAACAGGCATCTGAGAGTCAAATTTTGGCATTAGTACCAGGAACCAAGCATTAACAAAAGCATTAGAAAATGAAGTAGAATATTCTAAGATCGATACGAAATTCATTGAAGATGTAATTGGAAAGTGTTACCTACAGGTTTAACACCAATAAATGACGGGAGAATTGTGATACCATATTATACTGGATGGTAATTGGGGAACATAATGAAGCATGCTGGGGAGCTGAAATATCACAACAGTTTTGAAGTAGAAAATGGATAGGACCTAATTTGTACACCATTGTCAGACAGGTATTGAAACAATGTGTCATATGTCTTAAAAATAGCCCACAGACAGGAATCAAACCCCAAATGGGAACAATAGGGAAGGGAAATGTTTCTGGGAAACAGTGGCAAATTGATTTGTTCGAACTCCCAAGAAAAGGGGGCTTTAGATACCTATTGGTACTAACAGACACCTTTTCCAGATGGCCAGGAGCATTCCCATGTAGAACTAACAAAGCCAGAGAAGTGTCCAAAGTATTGTTGAATGAAATTACACTGAGATTTGGTGTACCCTCAGTAATGTCATTTGACAAGGGACCACACTTCACTGCAGAACTGACCTACCAAGTCAGCAAAGTTCTGGGGATTGACTGGCAACAACACACTCTGTATAGGCTATGGGCAAACGGCCAAGTTAAAAAAAAACAAATCATTTGATAATCACAGAATCACAGAATTGTAGGGGTTGGAAGGGACCTCGAAAGATCGTTGGGTCCAACCCCCCTGTCAAAGCAGGTTCCTCAGAGCAGGCTGCCCAGGTAGGCGTCCAGACGGGCCTTGAATATCTCCAGAGGAGACTCCACAACCTCCCTAGACAGCCTGTTCCAGTGCTCCGTGACCCTCACCGTGAAGAAGTTCTTATGCATGTCAGTGCGGAACTTCCTGTGCTCTATCTTGCGGCCATTGCCCCTCCCGACAAACCACTTAGAAGAGGTTGGCTATATCCTCCTGTCTCCCACACCAGAGGTATTTATAGACATTGATGAGATCCCCTCTCAGTCTTCTCTCCTCCAGGCTGAACAGACCCAGGTCTCTCAGCTTTTCTTCATAGGGAAGATAGTCCAGGCCCCGTCTCATCTTTATGGCCCTCTGCTGGACTCTTTCCAGGAGATCCCTGTCTTTTTTGTACCGGGGAGCCCAGAACTGGACACAGTACTCCAGGTGAGGCCTGACCAGGGCAGAGTAGAGGGGGAGGATCACCTCCCTTGACCTGCTGGCCACACAAGAACACCAGACCCTTTTGGCTGCAGGCAGGCAGTTGGTGTAATTCTCCTGACCCAGCAGAAAAGGTCTGGTCTCTGTGTTCCTCCACAGTGCCAATGCAATCCTCTGACTCCTATGAAAAACTCTGGAGATGAAACCAGCTCTGATCCATTTACACTGCATTCAGGAATAGTTAAAGCAAGCGACCCCACTGAAAGCAGCAGCTGGAAGCCGAGGCTCATGATGGGCCTTCCCTTGTGTTTGCTCCATTGACTTGTTCACAGGTTGAGGCTGTTAACTACGGTCCTTGTGAAAAGGTTGGCAGTGTTCCTCACCCTAGCAGATTATGTGCTGTGCAGTGTGTTTTAACTGGCTAAGGCACTTGTCAAGAAGTTTCCTAAGAGGCAGCGAATTCCTGGAGCTATCAAAAGGCCTCTGCGAATGTTGAGATCATTTCCTTGGACTCATGTCAGATGTTTCTGTCCCTGCTGCAGAAAAAGTTGGTCAGACTGGACACCTGTTCCCTCAGTGAGTATATTTGTTCCTGCAGCCCTTCTCTGTGCACACGCACGTGCTCAGCTCATGATCGGCAGTGCTCTTTCAAATTACTGTTTTGCAGTTAATTTCATCCTTGCTTTTGCTTAGCTTGGACTTATGCATCATCCTCAGTTACTGCCTGTGTTCTGCATTTTACCATTACTCCCCTCAGAGGCAACTGGCTTGCTCTGCAGAGGCATTGAAACAACTCACCTCATGTTTCATCTGCTTCTTCTCTTTTATGTGGTTTAAACTGCCAAAATATCTAAAAGGAGTAAGATCCTAATATTTCTGTTGTTTTGAATGCAACATGGACAGGATCTCTTAGCAGGTGGAACAAGGACCAGATCTATGCTTGTCCTCTGTCTGTGATGTTTCCATGTCTTTTGTGAAACTCGTGTCAGGCAAAGGAACGCTGAAATGCCTTCTTGTGTCAGGATGACACAGGAGCACCGAGGAAAAATAAAAACCCAAACCTCTGTCTAGCGAGGGGCTGCTGAGCTGCTCCCGAGGCCAGCACTGCTCAGTTTAGGGCATGTGTTGGACTCTCCACAGATACCTTGACATTAATCTGGCAAAGGAGCCCTTTTCACAGAATGGTGCCTTCTTCCAGGTTTAAGACTAAGGCGGTACCTCGGCTTGCTAGGGAGCATCTTGCAGGGGAAGAGATACTTAATGCACAAGGTAATGTTAATGACTGATTGCTGGTGGAGGTTTGTGCCTTTCCCTGTTGTCCTCACTGGGGGGTGCTTGGGACTCAGGTTACAGTGAGATGCCTGGGATAGCAGAGGCATCCTGTATGCCTCTGTTTACGCTCCTGCTAACGCTGTTTACGCTCCTACTAACAAGTCCTCCACTAAACCATATCACTAAGCTCTACATCTGAATGTCTTTTGAAGACCTCCAGGGATGGTGACTCAACCACTTCCCTGGGCATCCCATTCCAGTGCCTAAAAACCCTTTCAGTAAAGATATTTGTCCTAATATCCAACAAAACATCCCCTAGTGCAACTTTAGCCCATTCCCCCTCGTCCTATCACCGGGCACGTGGGAGTACCCACTCTGTACCCCTCCCTTGCACTGTAGGGATGGAGGAAAACACCACCTGTACTCCCGCTCCATCTACTAATCACCCCAGTCCCCTGAAATCCCTTTTGATAGCCTCCAGGCTTCTCTCAGCACTTTTGTCACTGCCAGCCTGGACTATCAATAGAGGATAGTAACGAGAGGGGTGAACCAGGTTGGGAAGGCTTCTGGCAATGTCCCTGACCTGGGCCTAAGGGAGGCAGCAGACTTCCCTACGGGTACGGTCAGGCCAACATATAGGGTCTTCTGTTCCCCTGAGAAGGGAGTTGCCTACAACAATTACCCTTCTTTCTTTCTTGGTGGAGGCAGTCTTGAGGTGTGGAGTCAACTTCCTCACTATTATAAATTAGCTCTCAATTGACAGAGAGGGTCATGTCCAATAATGCAAATGATTTTATTAAGTAAGCAGCCAACAAGCAAAACAGCGCTGGGCGGCCGGGGAGTCTCCGCTCCACCAACGGCACCCAGTCCCTGCCAACGACCCCTTTTATTGTCCCTTAGTTCTGGATTTCGGTTGCACGTGCTGTTGCTAGGGGGTCATCCTGTTCTCTCTGGTGGTTGTGAAGATGAAGATCATAGTCTTCCTCTGCATTGTTGTTTAACCCTTCTTCCTTATTTGGTAATGCTTGAGCAGGGGATGAAACTGGGGTTTCTGGTTGAGCAACCTCTTTTGTCTGCTTCACCAATTTCTTAACACACCACTTAGAGAGATAACCTGTTTCAGAATGTCCTGATCTTATCTTGACCACTTCTTTAAAACTGTTTGAATATGTACAATACAATGAACAAACCCCCATCATTTATTACAATGATTCATCATTTATTACAATTTATTACTTTTTCTATATCATTTATTTTGTTCATTGAATCTTTGTAATACCTGGCTGCTAAGAACCAGCTTTTCTGTGATGTCTTCATCTGTATTTACCGGATCATACCTAGCACGGAGGACCATTAAATGCGCTGCCTCCAAACGATTCTTTACAATAGCTATTAGTTTTTTAAGAATACATGGTCCAAACGTTAATGCTATTATTAACAATAATAAGGGTCCTGCCACGGTTGACAATAAGGTAGTAAGTCAAGGTGAATAATTAAACCAAGATTCATACCAATTCTGTCAGTCCTCACACTCTTGCTTTCTTTTTTTCAATCTTTCTCTGAGTTTAGCCATTATGTCTCTTACCACTCTGGTGTGATCCACATACACACAACATTCTACCTTCAGAGCCACGCATAACCCACCCTGTTGCAAAAATAATAGGTCTAATCCTCTACGATTCTGTAATATGACTTCTGAGAGGGACCTCACAGATTTTTCTAGAGCAGAAATAGACTGCTCAAGTCGGGTCAAGTCCTCATCTACGGCAATACGTAGAGAGGTGAATTCCTGATTTTGTTTGATTAGCGAAGCGACCCCAGTAACAACTCCCACTGCTCCCAAAATTAATAAAGTGGCCAGATTTAGGGCTGTAAACGGTTCCCCCCCCCCCCCCCTTTTTTTTTTTTTCCAAATGATAGCTTGCTACCGTGTGTTGGGTATACATATATTCTTCAGGGTGATATAAGATTCTTCGTATAATTATTACCTGTACACAAAAATCATGAGACGCGTTGAAAAGTTTTAGCGACAGACAAGGAGTTACCCCTACAGACGAACAAACCCACCTAGTGTTGTTAGCTGGGATTAACCATTCGGCTGATTGTTTTCCGATACTGTAGTAATTTTACTACAGTAAAATTTACTACAGGCTGGATTCTCTGAACACTTCCTGATAATACCTTATTTGTTCCTACTGCCTGGGGCCTATTGGCATCCTCCCTTTTTATCAGTATGAGACCCCCCTTTTCTTGGAAATTCAGAAAAGTCACTTTACCACTGTTGCCCAGGCCCATGGCCTTTTCCAATTTGACCCAGTTTTGGTTTGGGGGTATTTTGGGGGTTAGTCTGGAGACAAAGATCACATTAAGTTATTTGAATGATGTTAGCATATAAGTTCTTGGCAATAATTTTTCAAATTAGATAGTTATACAAAGCATCTATTCCTCAATGTGTCCTCCGGTGTTTTTCCTTTACTGGGGACCACAATAAATTGGAGGGGATGACTAGCTTCCACTTCCCTTCTTTGGTAATAGTTCATCCCTCTTGGTTATATTTTCCCTTTTGACTTTCAATTAATTTTCTATCCTTTTTGTTATATACAGGCTTACCTTCAAGGGGAATCTGCCTGTCTGGAGCCAGGGCTCCCTCAGTTGCTACCTCATTTTCTGCTGCTTCTTTTGCCTCTCTGTCCACCAGATCATGTCCTTCCACCAATTCTGAGCTCACCTTCTGGTGTGCCTTCTTGGTATTTCAAGAACCTTTGTAGGGAAAGCCAGTGACCGCCTTTCACTTCCAGCACCGCAGACACTGTGTGAGACACTAGCACAGTTATTTTCTGGCCCAAGGTGAACTTGCGTGCCTCCTGGATATTTAGCACCATTGCTGCAACAGCTCTGAGGCATCCTGGCCATCCCTTGGCAGCAGCATCCAGCTGCTTAGAAAAATAAGCAACTGTCCTTCGATATGGGCCCAGGTCCTGTGCTAGTATTCCCAGGGCAATCCCCGTCCAGGCCACGCATGCTGCTTCTGTCTGGGTGGCTATGAGGAGGTCATCTACATACTGCAACAGCCTTCCTTCTCCTGATGGGGCTTCCCAGGTCTCCAAGTCCTTGCAAGTAGTTCTCCGAACAAGGTGGGTGAGTTCTTAAATTCCTGAGGCAACCTTGTCCATGTGAGCTGTGTTTTGCGCCCACTCTTAGGGCTTGTCCAATCAAATGCAAAGATTTTCTGGCTGGCTTCATGGAGAGGGAGGCAAAAGAAGGCATCCTTCAGGTCTAAAACAGTAAACCAAGTTAGTTCTGGTGTTAAGCATTTTAATCAATTATCAGGCTAATTCCTTCTCTGTCTTCTTTTTCAAGGGGTACTGTTTAATTCTGCCTGGCTGTTTTCCTTTTTAATTTGTATTGGAAGTGCTTTTTTTTTTTTTTTTTTTTTTTTTTTGCCTTCCCTGGTACATCCAGAAAACACTTGACTTAGGATTTCCTCACTAATTTCCTCTTTGGTCTCAATAGCTGTCAGTATCAAACTCAACACTTCCACATATCTTTGATCATTTATCTCCAGAATAATCTCCCCATTGTTAAATGAAATGGTTGCTTGTAATCTTTCCAATAAATCTCTCCCTAGGAGTGACTCCAGGAGGTGGGCATGTATAGGAATTTGTGAATGCCCCACTGTTTCCCATATTTATATTTCAATGGTTTGCAGAAATACACTATTTCAGATTGGCCAGTTGCCCGCTTCACTACAATGTAATCATTCCCCACTGATCTGCATGTTTAACTGAGGAAGGTAAAAGTCCTCTCTCCTTCCAAATTGCCCCGTGTGCATGCTTCACACCAAAGGTGTATTTCAAATCTGTCCAAATGTTTGCCAGCTCAAGAGCTCTTATCAAGGTGATGATTTCCGCCTTTTGGGCTGTTTATTACCGCATATCCTGTGAAGCAAAATCCCCAGCGGACAAAGCTGCTGCCATCTATGTACCAATCCTCCACATCTTCTAGGGGTGTTTCCCAGAAGTCTGGTCAGCTGGAGTATACCGTGTTCATGGTCTTGATGAAAGATCTGGTGATCTGGAAACAGTTACTGAGGAAAGAGGCTAGGTTCATAGTATTAGTGTCAAAAAAATATATATATTAGTAAACTAATAGTCCATGATACGTGTTCCTTTTCTTCTTCAGTAGATATCTTTTGTTTATTGCAACAGTGTCGCCTTTTACTGAAGGTGTCTGTCAAACTTCAAGATCACAGGCTAGTTGTTTCCTGAATATGGTGGGGTTATTTTTGAACCCCTGTGGTAACACTGTCCAAGTAATCTGAGTTTTCTGTCCTCTATTAGGATTTTTCCATTCAAAGGCAAAGTGTTTCTGTTTTTCATTTGCCACGGGCAGGCAGAAAAAGGCATCCTTTAAATCTAGTACCATGAACCAAACTTGACTATTTTTCTAATTTTGTAATTCCAATCATTTTTCCCAATTTAAATTTCAAGCATTGCAAAAAAAAAAAAAGCCTTTTCCTGTTAGCCAGTTGTTCCTATGACATTTACAGAGTAATTAACACAGAGAAAGAAGCTCCCTTAACCAACAAAAAAATCAAGGCCCTCTCTTTGTTCTCTAGCTTTATTTCAACCAGTGGACCTACTAGGGTAGATGCCTAGGTCTCCATTATTCCTGACTGTTGTAAGTTTATCCTGCAGCCGAAGACAATTTCTTTCTGATATCAGTGGGCTAATTGCCCTAGAAAGAGGCTAGCCAATTTTTTCTTCATTGCATTTCAAAAGTTAGTTCAAAAAATCCATAGGGGTTTCTTTTGGATCTTGTTGGAACAAATTCTCAATTCCCAATTTAACCAGATTTCTGTATAGACGTTCATAATTTTTGGACTGATTAGGGTCTCAGTTGGAGGTGTCGGTCAGGGGAATGCAATCGTTGAAAGTTCCCTGAGCGATCCCATTGGCAATCTGAGCTCACATATGAACTCAGGTTGTTTTAAGAGTTAGCTGCTTTTCTGTTTCCATGACAACTCTTTTGGACCCATCATGGTCCCTCTGCCCCAGAGGGCTCACAACCGTGATTTTGAGATCTCAGCCTCAGGTTTGAGATCTCAGCCTCAACGGATTCTCCAAATTCCTCAATGACAATGAACAAACCCCCACTAATTTGTCACAATCCCTCCTTTTTCTTTTTTTAACATATCTTGTTCATTGAATTTTTGCAATATTTGCTTGCTGAGCATCAAAGTTTCTGCGTCGTCCTCCTCCTGGTCAAGAGATTCATACTTGGCACGCACAAGCATAAGATGAGCAGCTTCTAATCGGCTTTTTACAATTGCAATTACCCTTCAAGGGGAATCTGCCTGTCTGGAGCCAGGGCTCCCTCAGTTGCTACCTCATTTTCTGCTGCTTCTTTTGCCTCTCTGTCCGCCAGACACATGCTTAAGGTGCTAGCCACAAAAGTATACACCAACACTACCCTACAGAAGGTTTCCTTCTGACTTATAGGCAGCACCAAATGACTGGTCTACCAAACAAACAAACCAAAACAAAGAATATCGTCACTTACAGCAATGGAATCCTTGTCTGCCTCCACAGTGATCCGTTGAGTCAAGGAGTCCCTCTGGGAAATCCCGGGGGTACCCTAGGGAGTCCTATTCCCAGCGGGTCCTGCAGCCGGGCAGAGAGTTTGTCCCATCTGGGGTGCCAGATTGATTTAAAGAACGAAGTCAAAATTTCTTCTTAGTGACGAAGTATTCTTTATTGACAGCGCTGGATGCACGGGGGATCCTTCCACCTAATGTGCATACCCAAAGTGACAAACTATCTCACAGCAGAACAACGAATATTCAATTAACGCCTATACATATTAATTACCTAAACCCGCCTACTCACGCTTCTTATACTAATTAGCTTATCAGTCCTTTGTGCTTGCGCAGATTCTTCCAAGAATTGTGGGCAGGGGTCTTCAGGACGTGGGCAGTGGTCTTTGGGAGGAAAGCCATATGTCTTCCTCATAGTATACTTCTCACCCTTTATCTAGAATGTAGTGAGTTTGCAAGTTTGCAATGTCCTTATCAGTCTGAGCTAATTTGTGTCCTTGTTGTCCATCTGTTTCCTGCCTGAGACGGGATGTCTGGCAAGTTTTTGTTACTTAGTTTGACTCCTAATTACTGGCCCTTGAGCACTGGAGTCAATCTCACTATCTGACTCCCCTGAAAATTGGGGATCAGCGGGTTCTGGAAGGGAGAGGGCCGTGGGCATAGGAGGGGTTATGTAGGGAGGTGGTGCCACGTCTCCCTTTCCCTCCTTTTTCTCTTAGGAGATACAGATTAGCTCCAGTTTCTGAGTTAATCCAAAGGTGTGCCTATTCACTTTACTTTACTCTTTCCCCGCCTAGAAGGGGAATCACTAATCATTTTAATCATTAGTCCCAGTGGACTATCCGGTAAACTCACACTAGAGTTTCCCTTAGCCGTGGGACCAGAAGGCTTACTTTTCTTCTGTTCCATCTTCCGGAGCACCTTCACACACACACGCACCGCTTCCCCCTTTTCGTGGCCCAGTCCCTCGCGGGATGTGGGAACCGCACTACCGAGGGGTCCGCACTCACCTCATCCTGTTAGCGTAGCAGACACATAACCACAATGTGATTATATGAAGGTGCTTTATTCAGCGCTGGAAACCAGGGGCAGGTGCCCAAATCTGGCTTCAAATCCCGTTACATCCTGACCGCAATTTATACTATTGTGATTACATAAGATGATGCATATTCATTATAGGTTACAACATCAGCCTCGCATTCCATTCTAATTAGCTCTCCTCCCCTTTGCACATGCTCAGTGCCATCTGGTGGTCTTTTAGGTGGTCTTCATGATGAAGTAAAGAGTCCTCCTCTCTCCTGAACTTTTCACCCTTCTCCCCGGCGCATGCTCTCTTCAGTTCCTGGTGCTTATCCAACAGGTTAATCCATCTTCGGCTCTTTATCAAAGGTTGAATTGTACCTGTTATTCTTCAGATGTCCTCCCTATACGTTTTCTCTTAGATATATTGGTTATACTTGTACTCGACCCTTCACCAAGCAGTACAAGATAAGCAGTACAAGATTCAAAATAGAGATAAGATTCAAAATAGAGATAAGCACTACAAGATACAAAATATATGTTAATGCCAACAGTCCCACTGGACGTTTCACATGTCATGCTCCGGGATACCCAACCCCAACTGAACGGATCACTGGCCTATGCTTACTCAATCCTGAGTCTTCGTTCGGTCTTCGTGCACAAAGATTACTTGGGGTTGCCGGCTTTATTTGCTTGTTGCTAATTTTAGGGTTTGTCGGTGAAGGATTTGAGTGAAAATATTCTCAACAGAGGCCACCGGAATCGGCGGGGCGCCCCCTCCAAAGAGCTTCTCCAGTCAAATTGCCTTAATCTGAGTCACGGCACCAAATTTGTTATAAATTAGCTCTCAATTGACAGAGAGGGTCATGCCCAATAATGCAAATGATTTTATTAAGTAAGCAGCCAACAAGCAAAACAGCGCTGGGCAGCCGGGGAGTCTCCGCTCCACCAACGGCATGCACCCAGTCCCCGCCAATGACCCCTTTTATTGTCCCTTAGTTCTGGATTTTGGTTGCACATGCTGTTGCTAGAGGGTCATCCTGTTCCCTCTGGCAGTCGTGAAGATGAAGATCGTAGTCTTCCTCTGCTCGCGAAGATGAAGATCGTAGTCTTCCTCTGCGTTGTTGTTTGACCCTTCTTCCTTATTTGGTAATGCTTGAGCAGGGGATGAAACTGGGGTTTCTGGTTGAGCAACCTCTTTTGTCTGCTTCACCAATTTCTTAACACACCACTTAGAGAGATAACCTGTTTCAGAATGTCCTGATCTTATCTGGACCACTTCTTTAAAACTGTTTGAATATGTACATTACAATGAACAAACCCCCATCATTTATTACACTCACCCTAGGCAACCTCCTGGGTGGACTTTCAAACACATCCTCACCCACCAGTTTCTGAAGCTCCAAGGCCTCAAACCTGTTGTGTGAGTGTGTCTGGGAAGGTGAGGGTGGTAGGGAGGGGGCTTTCCTGCAACACCGAGCAGGGACCTGTTTCCATTCCTCTTCATCTCCTAGGTCCCTCCCTCTGCCCAACAGTGACAGGGCAGGGGGTCCTCCACTAGTTGGGGTGTCTCACCCCGGTGCCTTTCTTTCAGGCCTGGCAGGGAATTGGTCCACCAGTCTAACTCCTGCTCAAAATCGCTGATAGCCCTTAACCTCTCCACCTCCTCCTTGAGCTCTGCCACCAGGCTGACCAGGTCATCCACCTGCTCACACCTCACACACACGGAGTCTCTGCCACCCTCTGATGGCAGCAACAGGCTCAGGCACTCCCTGCATCCAGAGACCTGAACTGCTGCATTTTTGAGCGGGCACTCAGTCTGGGTTGCCACAGACTTTCTAGAAAGAGCTTTCTGTCCGGCGCAGACCATGGTGGTTTAGCTGTAGGCTGACAGCTGATAGATGAGCTATTCTCCTGAGTGAAGGGGGGGGTGGGGGTGGGGGAGGGAGGGGGATGCTCTGCCCTGTCCAAGCACACCTTGCCTCAACACACATCACTGTGCAGTCACTATTCCTTGCTGGATGGGAAGTACCTCACAGGTGCTTGTGGCAATTGTGTTGTGGTGTCTTGTGTCTTCCTTTATCTCCTGACTGCTTCCAGTGTTGAGATCTTCTTGGTGATTAAATGCTGATCATGATCCCAGCAGCTGCGAGTCATGCGCATGGTTCTTTAGATTTCCATGAGCCTGGTCTCTCAGTTTGGAGAGAGGGTGGAGAAAAGAAACTTCCTGCACCCAGATTCACGTCCTGACTCATGCTGGTGTGTTTTCAGACTGTTCCCCGAATGTCCAGACAGAGAAGGAAGGCAGCACAAGGAAACTCCCTGCAAGAGGCTTAAATTGCCATAGCTTACTTCTGAAGATCATAGACACACAGGACAGGCATGTACCATGGACCGAGATAATTCTTGCGTCTCTTTTGATTGCAGATGACCATGTGGGGGTATCTTAGGAAAAGGACGTACGCGCTAAATACTTAGATGTTTAGTTTGAAAAGATCTGTTTACTGTGTGTCCATTTTTCTGTTTTGAGTGTGTGGTGGTTTTACCGTGCTAGGCAGTTGAACACCACAACCGCGCTCTCACTCCCCCTCCTCAGATGAGGAGGGGAAGAAGTAAAGGAGAGAACAACTCACGGGTTGAGATAAGGATAATTTAATTAAAGAGAAAAAATATTATTAAGGAAATATTATTACTAATTAAATAATTCAACTAAAAGGAAAAAAGGGAAAGGGGAAGAGGGAGTGGGAAAGGGAACAACAAAACAAAACAAGTAAAGGCTATGTGGAAATGCAGAGGAAAGAAATTACTCTCTACTTCCCACAAATGAGCGATGCTTGACCACGTCCTTGAAGCAGGGCCTCAACGCACGTAGCCGGTGTTCGGGAGGAGGACAGACGTTTTCACAACGAGAGCCCACCCCTCCCCTCTTCTTCCTTTTTCCACCTTTTATTGCTGAGTGTGACATCATATGGTATGGAATATCCCTTTGGTTGGTTTAGGTCAGCTGCCCTGCTGATGTTTCTTTCTCACTTTTTTGCCCACCCCCTAGGAGGGTCGGAGAGAGTCCTGATGCTGTGCCAGCACTTCTCAGCAGCAGACACAACACTGGTGTGATACCACTGCTGTTCTAGCTACAAGTGCAGAGCGCAGCACTGTATGGGCTGCTGCAGGGAAAGTTAACATCCCAGCCAGACCCAGTACAGAGTGTTTCGAAGATGTGCATTTCTCTGAATCTTACCAATTCCCTGTTCACATCCATAGTCTCATGGAGCATGCCAGAAACTTTATTTGGGCATAGTTTACTTCAGAAAAAAAATAATGAAACAAAACAAAATAAAAAACCAGTAACCCATTTTGAAAAATAGCTCTTTCATGAGTTAGATCATTGGTCATAACAGAATGGCTTTCTGGTTGCATCTGTAAGAACTTGGGAGCAAAAAATTGCTGACGAACCTTCGGGGTGTGGTGGTTTTACTTGGGTGGGCGGCCGAGCTCCACCACAACCGCTCTCTCACTCCTTCTTCTCAAAGAGGAAAGGGGAGAAAATACGGTGAAAAGGGCTCAAGGGTTGAGATAAGGATGAGGAGATTGTGCAGTAATTATTGTTATGGGCAAAACAGACTCAGCATAGGGCAATAGTAAGATTTATTGCTTATTACTAACAAGCTAGAGAAGTGAGAAACAAAGAAAAGAAACCAAAAGCACCTTCCCCCCCCATCCACCCTCTTCCACCTCCTCCCCCTGAGCGGCGCAGGGGAAGGGGGGAATGGGGATTATGATCAGTCTATAGCGCTTCTCCGCTGCTCCTTCTCAGTCACTATCGTCCCCTGTGCTGTGGGGTCCCTCCGATGGGATGCAGTCCTTGGTGAACTGATCCAGTGTGGGCTGCCCATGGAATCTGCTCCGGCAGGGGTCTTCCATAGGCCGCAGCCTCTGTCGGTGCAGGTCCACCTGCTCCATCATGGTCTCCTCCATGGGCTGCAGCGTGGAACCCTGCTCCACTGTGGGCTGCAGGGGGACAGCCTGCTTCACTATGGGCCTCACCACAGGCCGCAGGGGACTTATGCTCAGGCGCCTGGAGCACCTCTCCCCCTCCTTCTTCACTGATCTTGGTGCCTGTGAGGCTGTTCCTCACTCCTCTCACTCTCCCAGCTGCTGTGTGGCACAGCGTTTTTTTTTTTTTTTTTTTTTTTTTTTTTTTTTTCTCCTGTCTTAAATCTGATCTCACAGAGTGGCAAAACATCATCACTTATTGGCTCAGCTCTGGTCAGCAGTGGGGCCCCTGCCTAACATGGGGCAGCTTCTTCATTCTCACAGAAGCCTCCCTGATGGCCCTGCTACCAAAACCTTGCCACGTAAACCCTCTACAAGGAGATGCATGGGGAGGCATGTAGTACTCAGCACTTTTTGATGGGAGGAAGTGGTGCCGTATGTGTTTGTCTAGGGTCCTACTTAGGGTTCGGTTCAGTGTTCCAGTTAGGGTTACGTTTAGGGTTGTTTGACAAAGGGATTCCTTTTATATTAATATAGAGAGCATTTGAAACAGTCTTTAAATGCTTGATGGCTGAACAGTCTGCTGGATATTAAAAAAAAAAAAAAAAAAGAAGTTGATAGACTTTTTTTTCCATTTTTGAATAACCACTAGGAAAGAAAGCCTGAAATAAAGAGGCTAAAGGCAAATAATTTTAATTTGATTTGATGATTAAGTGGCAACCACGAGGAAGAGTTGCAAGATGCCTTATTAAATTAAGTCCAACCAAGTAGAAAAAATAAATTTGGACATCTGTATCTTGGAAAAGAATATAGTAGTGGAAAGGAGGTTTAGTAGTCAAGATGGAAGATGATGACGTGAGGCTTACAAGCTAGTAATGTGAAACAGTCTTCCTAAAAAAACCTGCCTGAATAATTCATTTGAATAACATACTATGTTCAGCTATTTCATAACATAGAAACAGTGCTGACTGTTTATTCAGAATAACATAAGTTGGTGATAATACTGAAATATGTTTGCTTCAGACATAGATCTGATTCCTCCTAAGCACACTGAATTCACAGCTATTGATCAACTGAAGAGAAGGAGAGTCAAACAGATGGTCATTCTAGCAAGAGAAGGTGTTCTCGGAGTGTGGAAGTTGTTAAGCAAAAGTGTCACATGCAGGAGTATTGTGAGGGCAGCAAGTGTAGATCTTTCCGTAGTGAAAGAAACAGCCCTGATAATGGCAGAAGACCAGTAAAATATTCAAAGTACAGATCTCAAAGCAGAGGAAGATCAGAACAAGATAGCAATAGATAGTACCATTCCAAAGGGGAAAGAAGTCAGAGCAGAGAAAGATACTATCAAATGAGGCATGGGGATGGGAAAAATGTAGATATTACAATGATTACCATTCACCTCATGCAACAGGAGACAGTAGAGAAAGTTCTCTCACGGTGATACAGACTTTGACCAATTGACTCAAACTTACTACAGCAGGTCACATAAGCGTTATCATTACAAAAGCAGATGGCCTCGCGGTTCCCTCCTGAGAGAGGAAGATGTACATCGCTTTAGCACACCCAGAGCAGACTTGCATCGTTGCTCAGTACCTCAGCAACATTCTGGAAAACATTCTCGTGAAAGACATGCACCTGTGCCAGCTCGTTTGGAGAACTGTCGCCAGAAAAACAAAAAAGAAGGAAACAGAAAAAGACAATATACTCATGTGGAAGGCAGTGAAAGTGAAATAGAAAGGGAACGCAGCAAGATAGAAAAGGAGCTTGTATGTGGTGAAAAAAAAAATGAAAAAATAGAAGAAGTTCTAGAAGAAAAAGAAGTCTAAAGATAAACAAGAAGAGAAGGATTCCAAGTAAGCAGGGATTGCAGCATAATCAGCATTTTTTTTCCTAATTCTTTTCTGGGTGCTTCTCATGTCTTCCCTTTTTTTTCCCTCATAGTTTCTAAGTTAAAAAATGAACTAAGGAAGAACATTGAAAATAATACATTTAATTGTATGTAATTACTTGACGTATATTTCAATCAGAGGAAGAAAGGGAAAGGGGCATGCTAAATGGTGTTGGTATGGCAGTTACACTAAGATGATTTTCCCAAATGACTGAACGTGGTGTGAGTTTTGAATAAAAAAAAGTCAGTTGTTTCTAGCTGCTTTTGAAAATGGTTATAACTTTTCTGTATTGTGATTAGTCAAAATGCTCTATCCTGTCCTTCACATACATTTGCATGTCTGACAAATTTTGCTTTATTTTCTGGTAATACTCTACAAGCCAATTATATAGAATACAAGTTCAACAGAACTTGAAACATCAATACACAAGTAAAAAGCTTTTGAGCCATACAATGCTGCAGCCATTTAAACATGCAAGTGCTCTAAAACTGAGCTGCTCAGGTGAATGAGTTTTTGACATAACAAGTTTGATATCATTGAATGAATTACAGTCTAGTTTAAAGTAAGTAATACGTATATTGCAGAGGAAAGCGGAAACAGTCTGTGAGCAGGGTTCCTGGTGTGAATTCAAATGCTCTTCTCTCTGTACAAGTAATCACAGTTAACGGTGGTAAATCATTCATAAATTGAAGGTCACATTCTATTCATCACTTTAATCTGTTTCCCATGGGAAGTAAAGTTTAGAGATGGAATAATTTATTCTATTTCATAATTACTTTTTATACTGGAGAAGTTCATGCAAATGTTTTCCTTTTGGGGCTTAGGGTTAATGCAGGAAGATCATGTTACTGGTGATAAGCAAATGAGTGTACTAGTACAACTGGGGTGCAGTGGGGGATTTGGATGTTCTGAGAAGTTGAGTGATTTTTCTTTTTCTCCTGGCATCATCTGCTAAGCACATCGTATGTTTTTAAGGTGGTCAAGAAAATGAAAATGCACAGTATTAATAGCCAGAGATAGTGAAATCTGAATGTAGATGACTTCTCTAAGTATGCATCTTGGTGTGCGCACCATCAGGAGATGTCACTGAGGACCATAGATGGCTATTTTGACTGGAACACTTGTAATTTACAATACTCCTTTGTGCCTCTGTACTGCTTTTAATCCAGAAAAAAAGTCTCGGACTTGTACTAAAGTTACATTCTGAAGGATATATTTACATTCTGATCTGAGGCTTTATCAAACCTGACTGTACAGCACTGTAGCAGCAGCAATGTAGATTTCAAAAATACTGGTGAATTTTTTAGCTGCCTTATGCTGAGCTACCACTGTTGCAGATTCACAGAATGGCTTGGGTTGGAAGGGACCTCAAAGATGATGTAATTCCAGACCCCCTGCCAGGGGTGGGAACACCTCCCACCGGACCAGGATCCTCAAAGCCTCATCCAGCCTGGCCTTAAACACTTTGAGGGATGGGGCATCCACAGCTTCTGGGAAACCTGTTCCAGTGCCTCAGTGCCCTCTGAGTAAAGAACTTCTTCCTGATGTGTAATCTAAACTTGCTCTCTTTTGGTTTAAAGATATTCCCCCTTGTCCTATCACTACTCCCCCTGGGGAGATCCTCCCCACCTTTCCTGTAGGCCCCTGTTAGGTACTGAGAGGCTGCTATAAGGTCTCCCTGCAGCTTTCTCTTCCCCTGGCTGAACAACCTCAACTCCCTAATCCTGTCCTTGTAGGAGAGGGGCTCCAGCCCCTTGGTCATCTTTTTGGCCCTTCTCTGGACTCGTTCTAATAGGCCCATGTCTTTCTTGTGCTGGGGGCTCCACAGCTGAACACAGTGCTCCAGGTGGGGTCTCAAAAGCAGTAAGACTTTGAAATCATTTTCTCCAGGCAGTGAGCAGTTTAAGTTTGCTCACACAGCAGCAGCAGTGCTGCTCACTACAGCTGAAATATATTCTCAATCCTGGGTGCTTGTAAGAGGCATGAGTGCCTTATGCCAAATTCTAGCCGAAATTCTAAACCAAGTGCAGGTGTGAGATTGTGATGCCTGTCCTGGCTTGTGCAGGTAGTAGAAAGGTTAGATGATTAAGTCTAATTCTGTTGTGGCCTGTATGGCCCCCACTTTTCCCCACATGTTTTATACATGTGTGTTCCCAGAAAGGTCTACTGTGAGGAGTACTTTACTGTCAGTGGACAAATCATGGCTCACAGTAAAAGCCGTTGTTGACTCACATATGAATTTTCCTCTTTCTGCAGCAAAAGAACTTATTGAGCTTTCTAGAGATCTGAAGAGTTTCTTTCCCTGACTTAGACAACCCTTACAGCCCTAACCCTACAAACTCTTGCAGCCCCCTCTTTCTTTTAACCCTTTTTAGAGAGTTTGAGTTTTTCTCTTACTGACAGAACCCTTACAGCTCTAACCCTAAAAACCCTTACAGTCTAGCTGTACAAACCTCACCCTTTGTTGCGCAGCCCTACCCTCAGAGACACACCCCCCGCCTTGCGCAGCCCTACCCCCAGAAACACCACCCCCCTCCTTGCGCAGCCTTAACCCCCAAAACACATGCACCCCCACTCATTGCGCACCCCTACCCCAAGAAACACACACACACCCCTGGTTGTGCACCCCTACCCAAAAGAAACCCAAAGAAACACCACTTCTTGTTGCTCCCCTGCCCCCAGAAAAATAATCCCCCCCCCCCCCCCGCTGTGTACCTCTACCCGCAGAAACACACATCCCCCCCTTGTTGCAAACCTCTAATCAAAGAAACACAATCACACTCCCCCCTTCTTATGCTCCCCTATCCAAAGAAACATCCCCCCTTGTTGTACACCCCTACCCCCAGAAACACACACAACCCCCCTCCCTTGTTGTGCAGACCTACCCCATGAAACACCCCGCCCTTGTTGTGCACCCCTACCCCCAGAAACACCCCCCCCTTTTTGTGCACCATTACCTGCAGAAACACACATCCCCCCCTTGTTATGCACCCCTACCCTGAGAAACACACACCCCTTGTTGCGAACCCCTACCCCCAGAAACACCCCCCCTTATTGAGCACCCTGACCCCTAAAAAACCCCCCCCCCCCCACCTTGTTGTGCCCCCCACGGGGCCCAGGGGTCGCCACCCAGCATCCACCGCGGGGCCTGAGGGCCTGCCAAGGGTTGTCTTGGAATCTGTTCTGGGGACAAGATGAGGGAACATAAGCTGGGAACCAGATCCAGGGAGCAGATCTGAGCAGATCTGGGGACCAGATTTGGGGACCATGTGTGGGGACCAGGTGTAGAGGACCATGTCCGGGGGGACACTCTTGAACCCAGGTCTTACAGCCAGCTCTGGGCACCAGATTTGGGACCATCTCTGGGGAGAATATCTGGGGACAAGGTGTGGGGATGTGATCTGAGCATCAGATCAGGGGAGCAGGTCTGGGGACCAGGTGTCTGGAAAAGCCCTGGACCAGATCTGTGGAACAGGTGTGGGCAGCAGTTCAGATGAGCAGGTCTGAGGATCCTCTCTGGGTCCAAGGTCTAGGGACAGGATCTGGGGACAAGCTCTGGGAATCAACTCTGGGGAGCATATCTGGGAACCAGATCTGTGGAGCAGGTCTGGGGAGTAGGTCTGGGGACCAGGTCTGGGACCCCTGGCTGGCCTCCTGGCGCCACGGAGGACCCTCGGCAGTTTGGGCGCCTCAGCAACCCTTGGGCAGGCCCCCACCATAGCATCATACCCCACCAAGGGAAACTTGCTGGGCCTCCTGGCGTGGTGGCAGAGTCCCACCAGAGACCCCCAGGCGGTCCCTGGACGCTGCAACAGACCACACCAAGTGACCCCCAGTGGACCTCGTCCGTCAAGCCCTGACGGATCCCGGTGGACCTCCAGCAGTCACGACCAGCAAGACCCTGGGTGTGGTGGTGGACTCCCACCAGAGACCACCGGGTGGGCCGTTGGGGGCCGTAGTGGACCCCTGCTGGTGACCTCCACTGGGCCCCCAGGTGCCATGACAGACCGCCACCAGCGTCCACCAGCTGGTCCCTGGGTTCCGCAGTGGAACCTGGTGGCGACACTCATCGGGCTCCCAGCTGCCACGACAGTATCCCCCCCGGAAACCCCCAGCAGGCCCCTGTGCGCAGTGGCCGACTGCGCTCATTGACACCCAACAGATCCCTGGGAACCCCCTGATGGTCACCCACAGCAGGCCCCCAGCGCCACAGCATACCCCACCAGGTGAAACCTGCCGTGCACTCTGGGCGCCATGGTGGACCCCAGCCAACAACTCCAGTTGGGCCCCCGGGCACCTCGACAGTTCCCCTCCAGCAGGTCCCCAGGTGCTGTGGCAGACCACACCAGGCAACCCTCAGTGGGCCCCAGAGGGCTGCAGTGAACCCCCTCCGGCGAACCCACCTGGGACCATGGCAGAACACTGCTGGTGAAGAACCCCGGAGAGCCCCTGAGAGACGTGGTGGACCCCCGCATACTAATCCCCCGGTGCCGCAGTGGACCTTGCCAGACAACCCCCAGTGGACCCCAGGCAGTGACCGCCAGTGGACCCCCAGGTGCAATGGTAGACCCCCACTGGGGAAACCCAGGTGGGATCCGTGCTGCTGTGGCAGTATCCTGCTGGAGACCCCTGGCAGGACCCTGTGCTCCATGGCTGACCGTGCTCGTCAATGCATGACTGATCCATGGCGGACACCTGGTGGTAATCTACAGTAGGCCCCAGGACGCCATGGCGGACACTCACTGGTGACCCCAGGCCGGCCCCCAAGTGCCGCAGAGGATCCCTGCCGGTGACACCCGGCAGGCTCCCTGGCTCTGTGGCGGATCTCTGCTGGCTATTCCTGCCGGGCCACTGGTTCCCGCGGTGGATCCCTGCTGGTGACACGATTTGTCTCCAGACCTGCTCTCCAGATCTTGTTCCCACAGCTAGTCCACAGCTCCCCAGAGCTGTTCCGAAGAACCTGGTCCCCAAAGCTTGTCCCAAGTCCTGGTGACCAGTCCTGCTCCCCAGACAAACTGCCCAAGGCTGGTCCCCAGAGCGGGTTCCCAGATCCGGTCGCCTGAACTGGGCACCAGGCCTGTTGGGCAGATATGCTCTCCCAGACCTGCTCCCAAGACCTGCTACCCACACCTGGTCTCCCAACATCTGGTCCCCTGAGCTGGTCCCCATCACTGTTTCCTGGACGTACTCCATTCCAAAACTGGGTTGTAGGTCTGTGGACCTGGTCTTTGGACCGGTTCTGGGGAGCAGGTCTGGGACCACATGTGAGGACTAAGTCACGGAACCAGCTCTGGGGACCAACTGTGTGGAGCAGGTCTTTGGACCAGGTCTAGGGAGCAGCCTTGGGCACCAATACTGGGGAGCTGTTCTCGGGACCACCTCTGGGGAACAGGTGTGGGGACCAGGTTTGGGGAGCACGTCTGGGGAGCAGTTCTTGTGATCAGATCTGGGGAAGAACTCTGTGTACCAGATCTTCGGAACGGGTGTGGGTAGCAGGTCTGGGGAGCAGCTCTGGGCTCCATGTCTGCGGACCCGATCTGGGGATCAGATCTGGGGGACCAGGTCTGGGGAAAATATCTCCGGACAAATTCTAGAGAGCAGGTTTGGGGATCAGATCTGGTGACAAGGTGTGGGGACTAGATCAGGGGACCGGGTCTGGGTAGCAGCTCTGTGGACCAGCCCTTTGACTACCTCTGCGAACCAGCGCTGGGGACCCACTCTGGGGAGATTTTCTGTGTACCAGGAGTGGGTACCAGATCTGGGAACCCATTGTGGAGACAATGTCTGGGGATCAGACCAGGTGAGCAGGTCCAGGGACCAGATCTCGGGAGCAGCCCTGGGGACAAAGTGTGTGTGTTTCTAAGGGCAGGTGTGGGCAACATAGTGGGTGTGTGTGTGTTTCTTGGGCAAGCGGTCAGCAGACTCTGGCCGGCGACCCCCGGCAGGCCCCCGGGTACTGCACAGACGCCAAGAGGTGAAACCCGCAGCCCTCAGCAGACACCGGCCGGTGAACCCCGGTGGACACGAAAGCACCATGGCGGACCCTCGCCTGCGACAGTCGCTGGGCCTCCAGGTGCTGCAGCAGACCCCTGCAGGTGTCCCCAGGCTGGCCCCTGGGTGGTGACTCCCGGCAGACCTTCAGTGGATCCCCGGCCGCGATCCCCTTTGGTATCCTGGGCACTGCGGCGGACCCCCACTGGTGAAATCCGGCAGGTCCCCTGGCACTGCGGCAGATCCCTGCCTATCCCTGGCGGGCCCCCGGTCCCTGCAGTGGACCCCCCGCCAGCGACACCCAGTGGGATCCTGGTTGCCGCAGTGGACATGGCCAGTGACAACCGGCAGGCCCCAGCAGGCCATACCCGGATTTGTCAGAGGCTTTGTTAAACAAAGCTAAGCTTCCATTACGTTTGTTGCTACATCCCTTCAGAGACTTAACAGTAAAGTAGTTTACTTTTTAAATATATATTTATATATATATTTGATACACATATATGTCCTATTTTGGTTTAGACAGACTAAAAAGTAATGAAGTATAATTGCTAAATTTAGCAATTCCAAAAAAAAGTTTGCAAATTAAAAACAAGGTAAAAGAAAGCCTGTGATTGCTACCTAACTGAACTTTGTAAAGGCTTTGGACATGCCTGCCCTTCCATTTATTTTTCTTGGAATGACTAACCAAGATTTGCTTGCTAGTAGTTCTCTGAAACTCTGAATTGAAGTTCTGATTGTTGGACTCAAAACTGTCATATACCTCTTAAAAAGGTGTTTACTTTGCTCTCTTGAAAAGAGGTGCTAATGAGAATATTACTGGCATGAAAATTGCTGTCAGTAGAATCAGAGCACAATATATGATTGAAGCCTTGTTCAGAACTCTTAAGCTGCTCTTCTCCATCTAGTTTGTTTATAATTATTTGAAAGGTGAATATCTAGTGCAACCTTTTTTTTTTTTTTTTTTTTTTTTTTTTTTTTATCCTGTGTTCTTTGACATGTAAGGTTTGCTGTCTAGCATTGTTAATCAAACAAAGTCATCCTGTCTTTGATAATGTCTCTTACCATAGTAGCCATGTTATCATCACTGTATAATTTGATTTCATTAAAGATTTTATTGCATTGAGGATTCATGAGATTGAAATAAGATAATTTTCAATATTACTTACAATTTTTAAGGGAATTTTTAATAGGCATCGTAATTGCTACATGAAAATGGCCTCAAAAAGATAGAATGAAAGATGATAGAGTATCTAGGCTTTTGAAGCTTTTCTGCACTGGACTGGACAATAATGTTCTCCATCAAATGTATTACATGCCTTTTGTTACACTTTTCCCATTGTCGCTTTTCAGCAATTACCAGGAATAACTTCAAGCACCATAGGGAGATGCAGATCCTGCAGGACATATATCACCCTTTAGTTTCTTTCATTGATCAAAGGAGGTCGAAATGCAATCTGGGCTCCAGAGTTAATGATGGGAAGGTTTCTGACAGAAGATGCTTGCATTAATAGCTTTTTCGAGTATTTGCATCATATCCATCCATGGGGTACTCCAAGTGGATGCTAAAATGATAGTTGAGTTCTTCATGTGTTTTTAAATCTCTAGGTTTTCAGTCAGACCTAGCGTGTATTTCCTGAAGGAATAGGTCTTTTTGCAATTCTGTGCGAGACAGAGAGGATGGAATCAAATTACCCTGATTACTTCTGTAATAAAATGAACTTACTCCATCAACTGCTCTTGCAATATGCAAATGGTCCAATGATGACAGCTAATGTCTGCAATCTAAGCCAGATATTAGCATCAACAATACGGATTGAAGGTTCTTGGGAAATACCCTTTTGCATTAGTTTTAAATTTGGAGTTATATTACTACAGAAAATAAAGCTTTTTTGTTTCTACCTATTTACCTTTGATGTTATCTAGGATACTTGAAATGTTATATACCCTAATCTGAATTATTTTCCTTTAATTGCAAGGTCTGCATTAGTTTAGAATCCATAATGGTTTTGGTTTGGTGGCAAAGAGACATTTTGGAAACTTTGTTTTGTAGTTCCTGAAGAATTGATGTAGAATCCTCTGAAACGACCTTCCGGAGAGCCACACAAACGTCCAGAGGTCCAAAATTCTACAGTGGAATTCATTGCTTCTTCTGACTACATGGTGAAAAAAAATATGTTTTCATGGGGATTTTCCACAAAATTGCACATTAATATAAATTAACATTGCTTATTACTCCAGTGGTACATTTTAATTTTCCCAAGAAGGTCCTCTAAGACCAAAGAAAAGTCGCTATTTGAATTTTGGCAAAAGTATATCTTGAGAAATTTGTCAGTTAAAGGCAATTCCAATGGATGGAGCTGTCCTGTGCAGTTTAACATTGTAGAGTCTGTTTGGAGTCTGATGCAATCTAGTTTCTGGGTCTTTCTCACATTAGGAAGAGGTTTTGAAAGACCGGTAGTGAAAGAATGAAAGAATTAAGTTGGGTTCCATTTTGTAGTTAGTAATCTCACAAACATGATCCTAACTAGGAATCAACCTAGAATTGCTGTCGTAGTATCCTTGTTAGAAGGATAAACAAGGCTTGGAAAGAGGTCCTGTTCGTCATGACACTATAACCACAGCAAAAATAAATTGTTCTCTTGAATTAGAATTGGAACAGGGTAGCCAAGATACTTGGAAGTGAACAAATACAGCTTGTTACATGGTTGGAAAAAGGTTGAGGTAGAATATTGCGTTGTCCACATTCAGAAAGAATAGTTTTGAAGAGCAAATTCTGCATTTGGCATAAAAACAATAACACCTAATATTTGAGTTTACTGTTGGAAGGAGAGACTGAAATATCCAATTTCCACTCAGAAGCATAACTTGTGCTTCTTGCAAATGCGGTTTACTAACCACTAGGAATTGTGTTCAGATCTATTCCCATGACTGTTAGTTCTTTAATTTCATTTTATTGCATGATGTGCAGTTTGTATTATTCTAAGTATTCCCTTTGCCCACTTCCCTTTCTAATGACTAAACACTTCTACTATTTCTTTTAATGTGATTTTTGAATTATTTTATTTTTTTTTTTTATTGTTTGTTAGTTTTTACTTTGTTTGTTAGTTTTTACTTTGTAGCTTTGTCCTCCTCAGCCTGCGGTATATTTCTTTCTTTTAGATGTCTCTCATAATGCAGTGGATGCTGGATATTTGACAATACTCGGCAATTCATTGCTGGAAAACCTAGACAAGGAAGATGATAAATTGCAAATGAAGTCAGTTGTTAACCAATGCCAATGAAAACAATGACGTGGAAGGACACAGAGATTGTGAAGTACTCAACCTAGAATGCAGTGTGACTGTTTAGTATCCACACCTGGTGTAGATTTCTGTAGGCTACTGTTTGCTTTTGGTCAGCTGTAATTTAGGAGACAGATGCTTTGCCTAATGTTGAAGGTAAAAGGCCTTGTTGAATTTTAAAATAGCGCACTGACGACCTGCTAGTACTATTGGTTATGAATGTTGTTTTAACAGTTAGTATGATGGGCTTGAGGGCTTTTATTTGGGGATTTTTTTGATATTTTTTTAGCATGCTTTGATGTATTAGGAACCAGAAAAGGATCTTTATTTCTTGCAGTGATGATTTTAAACCTGAAGTTAGCAGGTTGACATAAAGTAGCTAGCCACGGTTAAGCGACTACTGAACTTGCTTCAAAATGCAGTATTAGAATTTCCCATGCATGCTATTGCAGTGTAATAAGGGTTTGCCAATCGCCCACGGGAGGGAAGTGGTTATCCTAGGCTCCAGCAGGGGAAATGGGCAAGAGTGGCCCTAGGTACGTGAGGAAAAAGGTTCCTTTGCATGAGTTGGAGAGGGCAGAAGTAAGGACCATGTTGAGGGGAGAGCAGAATGAGGGAAATTAGCAATTAGAATGAGGAAATGAGAACTGGGGAAAATTGCTGGAGTCGTGGAGGTTGGCCCAAAGCAGATAAGGGCTCCTGTTTGTGTGCTGCATGAAGTGGGGAGAATATGAGCAGCTAAGAATCCCCTTTGGTAAAGGGGCTTGTCACCACTACTTTAGTCACATCCTTAAGCTGTGACCTCATTTGTAGAGGCGCTACTAACTTTTTAAAGCTGTCTTCCTAAGGAAGCAGATAGCAGGTTTCTCTGTTGTTCATGTCTGCCAGTATATCCAGAAAAGCCATAGAGGTTTTTCACAGGGTCAGCCAGGTAAACCTGAAGAAGTTGTTGGATTGTTGTTGTTGTTTGCTCCTTTGGCCTAGAACTTGATGAACTTCTTGATCATTGTGCAGCCATCCATATGGCAGCAGTTAGGTACAGTTTCACATGGCACCTCGACCTTTCTCAGATCTTCCTTTTCTGTTTCCTGCAGCTGAAAGTGCTCTGGGTGTGTTTTGTGTGTTTGATCTGCATGTTGTATAGACTGAAGTTGAGAGCAATCGTCAAGTTTTGTGCTAGCTGGTCTGAGGGAGGCAGAAGCAGACTTTGATGCTAAGGTGCTAAGCAGCAGTGTGTCCAGGGGGCAGTAATATTTCCATTTGGCACGGCTGCTCTCTAAAGCTACATGCATGGAGTCTCATGAACAGCTGTGGCAGTGGAAGAAGGTGCTGTCACTAGCTTGTCACTGCTGCTGTGCCAGAGATGATCATCTCTGTATCTTTGGTAATAGAAACGCCTGTGAGAGAGATTGGTAATTGCTCCAAGCAGTCACTTTGCAATTTGTCCACCCCTGAACGGAAAGGTCGGATTGAGTTGACTATGTAACTTTGCTTTAGGCGCTTGAGCAATGCGTTCTGCCAGCAGAGTTGTAAGCATGATACACCTTTGGCTACTGGGTAAAGGGAATCACCAGGGGATGCTTCCTTCTCCAGCTGGCACAGCTGTATCTACCAGATCTGTAGCCTAGCTTCCAAACATGCTTTTTAGAGGGCCGTGCGCTGCCTCAACAGCACTCTAATTCTATTCTCTAATGAAATGCAGCAGCGGTTTTGCTGTGGCAGCAACTATCCTACAAAGAGGATCGTGTCCTTCACTGCCATTTGGAAGCAGCTGACTTGCACTTATGACCACAGATGTGACAGATTGCTTAGTAATAAAAGATTGTCTGAAAATGGAAGTGTTTCCTTTCTCTGAAGTATGAGAAATGAACTCATTTTCTCCACTGAAATCTCATGGGATATTTAATCTGTTCCCCGAAGCGTCCCGTTTTCTTTAATCATGTAAGAAAGTAGGATGTCACTTGTATTATTGTTTAACATCTGGAAGCATGAGGAGGGTATTCAAAGGACCTTGTGCTCTTCTAAAGTTTTTTTTTTTTTTTTTTTTTTTTTTTTTTT
>NC_048914.1:0-8194 GCF_011077185.1 Oxyura jamaicensis | reverse complement strand
TTTTTTTTTTTTTTTTTTTCCCATTGTTTTCTTCAGAAACTGTTCCACACTGTCATTGAGCTAAGTAAGGGATCTGACGTATTTGACTTGGAAAAAGTATATGGCACGATTAATCAATGTATTTAGAAAGATTGGGAAGACTATGACAGAAGGGATTTGGTGGAGGTAATTTTTGTTTTGTCTTATAGCACTTAGTGTCACTGTTCTGCAGTATTTGTGCATTCTGGCTCCCATGGTTATTTAGCATTGTTCTTTCCTGCTTAGTGCGTCCAAGGGAGGTGCTTGGGTTGCCCAGGAAGATGTTGGTGTTTCCTGAGAGGTGGTACTCAGTGGGTACTGAGTGGTGCTGCTGGAGTGACTTAGGAAGATGCCTGGGTTGTCTGGGGTGGTGCTTGGTTCCTCAGGAATATCCCTGGGTGCCTGGGGCTATGATTCAATTCCCAGGGGGTAGGAAAGGAATTTGTAGGTTGCTTTGTGCTGTTTCCCACGTTCCTGAATTAGAGATAATGAGGAAACAAGCTAGAGACAAGTGCACGGAGAAGCTAGACCAATTATAAGTTTTTGTCGGTGCGTGCTGTAGTTAGTTGCCTATAAATACTCTGTGACAACATGCAAGAAAGGTGGACGATTATACTCGCATCGAGGTTGCATCGTTACTCGGGACTGTTTCCCTTTCCGACCGCAGGGCACACAAGCATCTCCCTGCAGTACGTAAGCATACCTGTAGGGCAGAAGAAAAGCCTTCCTGGAGCACACAAAGCTATCCCCTGTCCACCAAGGGTTCTGCCCCTGTCACCAAAGGATCTCCCTGCAGCACAGAAGCACCTCCCTGGAACACCCAAGCACATCACTGGAGTACCCAATGATTTCCCCATCGCACTCCTCCATCTGAGTGGAGAAGCCAAGCATCTCCCCAGGGCTCCAAACCACCACCTGGGGCACCCAAACAGCTCACTGGAGATGGGAAGCACCTCCCTTGGCACCCAAGAGCTTCCATGGGGTGCATAAGCACCTTCCAGGCATCCTCCCAGGGGATATAAACATTTTCCTGGTGGACCCATGCATCTCCTCCTAGCGTTCAACCATTTCACTCCAAATACTCTCCTCCACCAAAAAAACATGTCTTTGGCAAAGTCAAGAAGCTACGTAGAGCACTTGAGCATCTCCCCAGGGCACCAAAGCACAGCTTTAAAGCACAGAAGTACCTCCCCTGTTTCATGCCAACACCTCTTTGGATGACCCAAGCATCTCCCACAGGAAAGAAGCATCTCCTTGGAGGACCCAAAACCCTTCCTGGAGAACAGGAGCCCGTTGGGACACATCCATCTCCATGAGGCACCCAAGCATCTCCCCAGGGGACAAAACCATCTGCCTGGAGGACCAACACACCTCCCCACAGCACTCCAGCATTTCACTGCAGCACCCAAGCATCTCCCCTGGGAACCCAACACCTCCTGAGGCACTCAGACATCTCCCCAGGTCTGCTTAGTGTCTGGCTGAGTCACCAGGTACCCCCCTGGAACAAGCAAGGTCCTCGTTTTAGAAACCAAACATGGCCTTGGGGCACACAAGCACCTCCCTGGAGCACCCTGGGATCTCAATTTCAACCTTGGTTGCCCTGGGACCTGTGTGGGTGCTCCAGGAAGGTGCCTAGTGTCTACTGGAAGTGAAGAGCATGTCCAAGAAGATGTTTGGGTACTTCAGTGTGGTGCTTGCATGGCCTGGGGAGGTGCTGGAGTGCTCTGGGAGATGCCTGAGATCCCTGGAAATGCCTGGCTACGTGGGTGAGCTGCCTGTGGGATCGAGGGAGGTGCTTGAGAGCCCTGCTGAGATGCGTGGGGATGCAGGAAGATGCGTGGGTGCTCCTGGGACATGCTTGAACAGTGTGGGGAGATGTTTTGGAGCTCCAAGGCGACACTTCTGTTCCCCAGGGAGATGCATGCTTGCTCTAGGGAGGTGCATGGCTGCTGCGTAGAGATGCTTGGGTGTTCCAAGGATGATCCTGGGTGCCCATGGAGATGCGTGGGTGCCCCCAGGTAATCCTTTGGTTCCTCTTGGTTTGCTCAAGAAATGGATGTGTACAAAGAATGATACTTGGGTTCTGTAAATATACGTGGATGCTTGGAAACCCTCACTGCTTTCAGTGCATGCAGGGGGAATTCTAAAGACGTAACTGTATAACATTGCAATCAAAAGTCCCGTTATTAAAAATAACAAAAAAAAAAAAAAAGAAGAAAAATGATTCTATGAATCCTGAACATTCCATCTCCTCGTCCACCAACTCCTCCACTACCATCACCACCTCCACCACCTCCTCTACGTTCTCTACCACCAGCTCCACCAGCTTCACCACCTGCTCCTCTACGTCCTCCTCCTTCTCCTCCTGGTCCTCCTCCATCTTCCATCCCCAACACTCTGTTTCCAATTGTCCCCCTTGGCCCTTGTATAGGGAGGGGAAGACACACCCCCTATTGATGACAAGCCAGTTACAATACAGCTAACAATGGCTAGCCAGCCAATCAGGGGAGAGGGAACGCATCACAGGGAGTCATGAAGATGCTGGGACCAGTCAGCTGCTGCCTTACAGGGCCACGGTGCCATGGTCCTACTGAGTCCCAAACGGAACTAGAACTAGGAGCGGTAGGCAGTGCTCAGCACCAGAGCCTCCCAGAGAAGCCACCTTTGCACACGTGGTCCCTGGCAATTGCTCCTGACATCTCTGGGCTCAAGGTCATTGGTAGCAGCATGCCCTTGTGAGGGGCACGCACAGCAAGGTGGCCAGGAAGCTTGTGCCAGAAGTGAAGCCACAGGAATCCTGCAATCTCTCTGCTGCCCCTCAGGACATTGCCTCGGTGCAGCATTTGTAGCTGAGTCAGGGGGCAGGCAGGAGCCTTCTGTGTGAGGGACCTGAGACCCCAAGGAGGGGTCTTCAATTGCCAATTCCTTTTCACTTCAGATGAGCATGTAAAAGTCATGTTTTAGAAAGAATGGTGGCAAACATGGGAAATTGAGGAATTTCCACTCTACAGCCACAATTCTCCTTCTTTCACCTGCATTGCACACCTGTGTCTGCTGTGTTCTCACCTCTGCACTTGAACAGCACAAACCCTCACTCCTTTCACTGCATACAGGGAGGAGTGTAAAGACATAACGGCATAAGATTGCACTCGAAAGGCCCCTTTATTAAAAAAAGAAAAAAGATTCTATGAATCTTTTGCTGTTCCTAAACATAAAAGAGTACTTCGGATGTTTGTAGAATCAACATATTTTTACAAGTTACAGCTAAATATTCTTTGCAGACAGTTAAGCAAATTCTTGGCAGATCCATCTTTAATCACTTAAGGGAAGCTGCCCCTCAGCTGGGTTGCTTTATTTTTTTTATTATTATTGTTCTTGGCTTGAAGATAAGTAAGTTTCATTTCAAGATCTCATGCAACAGAACATCTCTTCCTTTAGAGACAGCTCATGTAAATGTTATATGCAAGTTTTCTTCCAAACTGTAGGTTAGTATTGTTCAGAATCACCTGTTAGGTAATTTGAAAAGGATATTTATCATCTTCCTTGTCTAGGTTTTCCAGCAATGAATTGCCGAGTATTGTCAAATATCCAGCATCCACTGCATTATGAGAGACATCTAAAAGAAAGAAATATACTGCAGGTTGAGGAGGACAAAGCTACAAAGTAAAAACTAACAAACAAAGTAAAAACTAACAAACAATAAAATAAAATAATTCAAAAATCACATTAAAAGAAATAGTAGAAGTGTTTAGTCATTAGAAAGGGAAGTGGGCAAAGGGAATACTTAGAATAATACAAACTGCACATCATGCAATAAAAAGAAATTAAAGAACTAACAGTCATGGGAATAGATCTGAACACAATTCCTAGTGGTTAGTAAACCGCATTTGCAAGAAGCACAAGTTACGCTTCTGAGTGGAAATTGGATATTTCAGTCTCTCCTTCCAACAGTAAACTCAAATACTAGGTGTTATATTTTTTATGCCAATAAGCAATGTTAATTTATATCAATGTGCAATTTTGTGGAAAATCCCCATGATAACTTTGTTGTTGTTGTTGTTTTTGCCATGCAGTCAGAAGAAGCAATGTATTACACTGTAGAATTTTGGACCTCTGGACGTTTGTGCGGCTCTCCGGAAGATCATGTCAGAGGATTCTACATCAATTCTTCAGGAACTACAAAACAAAGTTTCCAGAATTTATGTTTACTACCAAACCAAAACCATTATGGATTCTAAACTAATGCAGACATTGCAATTGATTAAAGAAAACTAATTCAGATTACGGTACATTAGCTGTCATCATTGGACCATTTGCATATTGCCAGAGCAGTTGATGGAGTAAGTTCATTTTATTACAGAAGTAATCAGGGTAATTTGTTTCCATCCTCTCTGTCTCGCACAGAATTGCAAAAAGACCTATTCCTTCAGGAAATGCACGCTAGGTCTGACTGAAAACCGGGAGATTTAAAAAACACATGAAGAACTCTAGTATCATTTTAGCATCCGCTTGGAGTACCCCATGGATGGATATGATGCAAATACTTGAAAGAGCTATTAATGCAAGCACCTTCTGTTACAACCCTTCCCATCATTAACTCTGGAGCACAGATTGCATTTCGGGGAGGGGAGAGGATCGGAGAGGAGAGGATCAGAGAGGAGAGGATTGGAGAGGAGAGGAGAGGAGAGGGGAGGGGAGGGGAGGAGGGGAGGAGGGGGAGGGAAGGGGAGGGGAGGGGAGGGGAGGGGAGGGGAGAGGGAGGGGAGGGGACGGGAGGGGACGGGAGGGGAGGGGACGGGAGGGGACGGGAGGAGGTAGTTTCTGTATTAGATATTACATATTATTACTTCATTTAGTTTCTTGTGTGAAGTTTATATTATACGCCTTTACTACTGCTAGAATCCTTTCATTCTGGTATTTTACAGTGAACATATCAAAATCTTTCTTTTAGTATTACCTGATAGCCCATCACCTGCCCTTTATAAACCTTATAGAAATACTATCAGTTCAAAACAGTACATTTCTCTTCCCTTCCCTCCTCTCCTCTCCTCTTCTTTCCAATCCTCTGCCCTCCTCTGCCTCCCTATGCCCTCCTCTCCTCTGATTTACTCTTCTTTTACTCCATATATTCTCTTTGGTTATTACTAATTTCCTGTGGATTTCCTCTTGATTTAGTATCTTTTTACACATGGTTTACTTTTAGTTTCCTGAAGACTTACTCTCGTTTTGATGTCGATACAATTTTTTCTTATTTCTCCTCTCCTGTCTGGAAAGAAGTGTAGAATAGAGATGGGAGAGATGAGGACAGAAGAGGAGAGACAGCAGAGCAGAGGAGAGCAAGAAGAGAAGGGAAGGGAAGGGAAGGGAAGGGAAGGGAAGGGAAGGGAAGGGAAGGGAAGGGAAATGTACTGTTTCAAACTGCTAATATTTCTATAAGGTTTATAAAGGGCAGGTGATGGGCTATCAGGTAATACTAAAGGAAAGATTTTGATATGTTCACTGTAAAATACCAGAATGAAAGGATTCTAGCAGTAGTAATGGCGTATAAAATAAACTTCACACAAGAAACTATCTGAAGTAATAATATGTAATATCTAATACAGAAACTACCTCCTCCCCTCCCCTCCCCTCCCCTCCCCTCCCCTCGCCTCCCCTCCGGATTTCCTCTTGCTTTACTATCGTTTTACACCTGATTTACATTTCCTTTCCTCAAGACTTACTCTTGTTTTGATGTTGATACAATTTTTTTCATATTTCTCCTCTCCTGTCTGGATAGAAATGAAGAATAGACATGGGAGACATGAGGCCAGAAGAGGTAAGAAAGGAGAGCAGAGTAGAGCAAGAAGCGAAGTGAGGGGAAGGGAAGGGAAGGGAAGAGATATATTATCATATAATACATCATATCATGTAATCATATTTAAGTGTGATTTTTGTTAACACAAAATATATGAAAAAATCAAAAGCAGTGAACTTTATATTGTGTTTTATTATGTTTGTGTTTTATTATGATATTCTCTGTAAAATCAAGTAACAATAGATATTTTAACAAATCAAGTAAAACCAAAAAAACTATTCAGGCACTAATCAGTTCAAATAAGCATGGTCATTTTTTGTTTCTGTCCGCAGAAACAAATGCTGTCTACCACAGCATTAACTAAGGCATCTCTTGCATCTGAAATACCACATGAAACTGAGCGATCCACTGCTGTTTATTAGAAGAAAAAAGGTGCGTAGAGTTGACCTCATTCGTTTAATTTTACATACAGAAGCTTCCTTTTCCAATGCATAAAAAAATAAAATTGAAATCGGAGTTGTAATACTTGATTTAAACTGTAGTATGAACATGAGACTATGTACACATCATTCTTTAAATCTTATGCAAGTAGGTTAGCAATCTATTCAACTATTCGCTATTGTACATGCAAATGATTTGCAACAATTCTTGTGACCAAAAGAATCAAAAATAACGTTCTCTCATCATTTCCACAGCATAACAGTTTGTGCAACTTCAGTTCCATCTTTCTCTGCTAAGAAAAAAGATGCGAATCTTTTGTTTGGAAGAAGCCACCTGCTGGACTGAATGCGCATTTGGGTCAAGATTCAGAAGTACTGTTCCTCTTTTGGAATTCGTTTGGCTACTCCTATACAACATGGCATACACTAAAATCCTGCATGGAGCTGTAACATTCACAAGCAGAGATCGATCTATGAGGCATCCACTTGTGGCCCTTGCGTAGGGAATCAAGCATGAATCCTCAATCTGGCAATGGCAGGTTGAAAGCACAGAAAAGTAACGCAGAAAGTGGAGATGTCAGAAGTACTCCTCATCCCCATTTTTTTTTCTTTATTAAAGCACACAAAAACAAACAGGAAAATGAATAGCCAGGCTTCATTTGCTACTTTAAAAGAGAACACATGAAAAGCTATTTGATACTCACCCATGTTTGCTAAGAGGCATACAACTGCTTGTACATCTGCTCCTGCATATACATCAGCCAACCAATTTACCCCAGGCAAGCAAAGTGTGTGCACACGAATTCGACATTCACCTAATAAAAAAATAAATAGAAATCATGACACAGTACTGCTTGGTAGGAAGAGGTATCCAAATTCAGTCATGACAGTGCATCTCCTCTGGTCCAAGATGCACTCTTGGTCAAAACACACCAGTCAGAAGTTTGCTCTAATGCCACTTCTCCCTCCTGTCTCAAATTCTGAAAAGCTCTCAAGTATTCAACTGAATACTCAACACAGGTCCATAACATGAACTACTTTCTAATGGCCACACCATTTACTGTACCACATTTTGACTGTACAGATGAAGTACGTAGTTTGCCACTCTAAAATTTGTGGCATCCTCCACAATAGAAAGTAGCTGCTGTTCTTTACGCCCACACCGTAGCATCCACCACTTCCATAGCTCTGTGATTTGGGAGAAATTAAGAAGCAGCTATGTTACTGCTTATAACAATGATATGCCTTTGAAGTAAAGTTGTTGATCGAGATGACCGAAAATTGAGATCAATTCATTTTTTTCCATCAACACAGAGCTTATGACGTTTTCTATGATGTGACTAACTGCCAAGTAGGTTCCCTAACTTGGACAAGGACTTAGGGACTTCCCTAAGTTATCAAAACAAAGCTGTACAAAGAGCTATACAAACATTTCTTTAAAAACAAACCAAACAAAACCAGTGGTCGAGTCATTTGAATGCATTTACCTTTGCTGGAGGTATACAAAAGAGCTGCTTGAAAACAAACCAAGGATGTGTCAGCAAGACTTTCTTCAATGGACATTTGTACTGCAAATCCAGCATCAGGATTGACATTGGCAAAGGATAATAAATCAGTAGGTCGTGCAAAAAAAGTTCCCATGAAAAGTATGTCTAGAAAGACCCAGAAGCAGATGAAATAATTCAGACAATGAGCTTGGAACAGCGTGAAAAACTTCCTTCAATAATTAAAGCCCACAGTCCTTATGTTTTAAAAATACAGAAGAAAAAATGTATCCCAAATATTAAGCAGAATCAGTTCTTATAGGAATCATCGCATCTTTCAGAGTGATCCCATACATTTCACATTCAATTTGGAATACTCCAAACTGAACAATGCTCCTACACTACACATTTCAACTTGGTTGCGATGAGATGGTGCAGTCTTTAAAAACTGAAACAAA
>NW_023304583.1:0-1255 GCF_011077185.1 Oxyura jamaicensis | reverse complement strand
GCCGCCATCTTTCTTAGTGGAGTGTACCGCGGGCGGTGAATGCGCAGTGGCTCCCGAGGGCGGCTCTGGCCGCCATCTTTGTTATTGGAGGGTACCGCGGGCGTGGCATGCGCAGTGGCTCCCGAGGGCGCCTCTGGGCGCCATCTTTGTTAGTGGAGTGTACCGCGGGAGGCGCATGCGCGGTGGCTCCCGACGGCGCCTCCGGCCGCCATCTTTCTTACTGGAGTGTACCGCGGGCGGCGCATGCGCAGTAGTGCCCGAGGGCGCCTCTGGCCGCCATCTTTGGTGAGTGGAGTTTACCACGAGCGGCGCATGCGCAGTGACTCCCGAGGGCGCCTCCAGCCGCCATCTTTGTTAGTGGAGTGTACGGCGGGCGGCGCATGCGCAGTGGCTCCCGAGGGCGCCTCTGGCCGCCATCTTTGTTAGTGGAGTGTACCGAGGGCGGCGCATGCGCTGTGGCGCCCGAGGGCGCCTCCAGCCGCCATCTTTGGTGAGTCGAGTGTAACGCGGCCAGCGCATGCGCAGTGGCTCCCGAGGGCGCCTCCGGCCGCCATCTTTGTTAGTGGAGGGTAACGAGGGCGGCGCATGCGCAGTGGCGCCCGAGGGCGACTCCAGCCGCCATCTTAGGTGAGTAGAGTGTACCGCGGGCGGTGCATGCGCAGTGACGCCCGCGGGCGCCTACAGCCTCCATCTTACGTGAGTGGAGTGTACCGCGGGCGGCGCATGCGCAGTGGCTCCCGAGGGCGCCTCTGGCCGCCATCTTAGGTGAGTGGACGGTACTGCAGGCGGCGCATGCGCAGTGGCGCCCGAGGGCGCCTCCGGCCGCCATCTTTGGTGAGTGGAGGGCACAGCAGGCGGCAAGCTGCACCTCATGCGCACTGGCGCTTTCGGACGCTCCCTGGCGCCCCCTGCTGGTGAGCGGAGGGTACTGCAGGCGTTCAGAAGTCGCGCATGCCCGGTGGCATCCGCGGGCGCCCTCTGCCGCCCCCTGCTGGTGATGCTACGGTACTGCAGGCGGCCAGCGGGGCCACATGCGCAGTGGCGGCCGCGGGCGCCCCCATCCGCCCTCTTCTGGTGAGTGGAGGGTACTGCAGGCAGGGCGAAGCCGCGCATGCGCCGTAGAGCAAAAGGCGCCCTCTGGCCGCCATCCTTGTTAGTGGAGTGTACCGCGGGCGGCGCATGCGCAGTGCCTCCCGACGGCGCCTCTCGCCGCCATCTTTCTTAGTGGAGTGTACCGCGGGCGGTGAATGCGCAG
>NW_023304582.1:0-1090 GCF_011077185.1 Oxyura jamaicensis | reverse complement strand
CCGAGGGACAGACCCTGGACCTCAACTGTGTCATCGCCAGCCCCGCGCAGGCCACCGTCACCTGGTACAAGCGCGGCGGGTCCCTGCCGGCCAGGCACCAGGTAGGGGACACGGAGGGCTCCGTGCCCGGCATGCAGATGTTTGGGGTTAACCCATGGCCCTGTGCAAGGCCACGTGGCTTCGTGCAAGCCCAGATGGCCCCGTGCAAATCCAAACAGCCCGGTGCAAGCTTGAGTGGTCCTGGGCAAGCACAAGTGGCATTTGGGCAAGCCACAATGGTCCCGTGCAAGCTCAAGTGTCCCCACGCCAGATGGTGTCCAGGCAAGCTTGAGTGGCCACGTGCAAATCCTAGTTGTCCTGGGCAAGCCCAAATGGTGCTTGTGCAAGCCCAGATGTCCCCATGCAAGCCAAGTGCCCCTGGCAAGCCAGAGTGGCCCCGTGCAAGCCCCACCAGCCCCACGCAGGCTTCAGTGTCCCCATGTCCCCTCCCGCAGGTGTCCGGCTCCCGGCTGCGGCTGCTGCAGGTGACGGCGGCCGACTCGGGCGAGTACGTGTGCCGGGTGAGCAGCGGGGCCACCACCAAGGAAGCCACCATCGTGGTGACGATCCAGCCCAGCGCGGCCGGCTCCTACCGTGAGTGGGGACCGGGCAGGGACGGGGACATTCTCCACGGGCAGGTGATGCTCCCTGGAGCAGCCACCCATGGGTGTGCCCATCCCAGTCCCGCTGTCACCGGGGTCCGTGCCCAGGCCCGGCGCTGTGTCTGGGGACAGCCCTGTGTGCACAGCCGCAGGGTGCGGAGCTGCCATCCGGCGATGCAGCGGGCGGCCGGTGGGGAGGGAAGGGGCTGGACCCCCAGAGTGTCCCCAGCAGCTGGGAGCAAGGCGCAGTCCAAGTCCCGCTCCTGGTGGCTTCCCAGGCTCCTGGTGTCCCACGGTGGGACACGTGGTGGTGGCGGATCTGGTCTCTGACCGTGCCGTCTCCATCCCCAGCCCTGGGCGGAACAACGCCCCTGCGCATCGAGTCCTCGTCCTCCACCGTGACCGAGGGACAGACCCTGGACCTCAACTGTGTCATCGCCAGCCCCGCG
>NW_023304581.1:1691-6889 GCF_011077185.1 Oxyura jamaicensis | reverse complement strand
CCCCCCCCCCCCCCCCCCCACCTCCCTCTGGGGTGGAAATTTGGCCCTGAGAAAGGTTAAAAATAAAAAATAAAAATGGGTTAAATCCAAATAAACCCCGACAAACCGTCCTGGCTGGGCGCTGCGCTTTTAACTCTTCCTGCCCCGTTCCCCAGGCTGGCGAGAGACGAGGCGCCGTCACACGCAGCAAACGCACTTTATTTCCACTTTATTTCGGAAGGGGGGGGTCCTGGGGTGGCAGACCCCCCCCCTTTTTTTTTTCCCAATGCCACGTTTGCCAGCAAACCCTCTCGTCCAGTGCCCCCGAGGCCCCTTTGGGGCCCTCTCAATGTCCACAAAATGGCAGTGCCGATGGGCTCCTTGTCCTGGAGGGGGGAGGGGGGGGCTTCAGGGGGGGCTTTGCTCAGCACAAGGGGGGGCGAGGGCCACGCAGGCTGCACCCCCTCATCTCCCTGGCCAGCCTCAGCACGGCGGCTCGCTCGCCGAGCCCTCCGTCGCCCCTCGGCCCGCAGCCGGCGCCCATGGCTTCCTCCTCCTCCTCCTCCAAGATGGAGCTGAGGCGCGGGGCGCAGCGGGCCCGCTCGGCCGGCGGGCGGTAGGGGCACTTGGCGTTGAGCAGCTTGCGCAGGGGCACCAGGGGGACGATGGCTTCGCCCAGGAGCTGCTGCTGGACGTGCCGGACGTCGTTCTGCCTCTTGAGCCGCTTGAACTCGTTGAAGGCGGAGGCGGAGGTCTGGAAGAGGAGCAGGGCCATGGCGCGCGCCGTGGCGGCTTTGGGGACGAGGACGGCGTGGCAGCGCAGCACCACCGCCTTGTTCTTCACCTGGTGCCGGTAGACCCAGGCGAACACCTTGGGGTGCCGCCGGTCGGCCGCGCAGTAGGTGATGCGGTGCAGCAGGTACGCGTGGCCCGGCCGGCGGGCCCCCTTCTCGCCGGGCGCCATGCGGATGCCGTGGGGTCCCAATGTCAGCTTCATCTTGGCCCCCCCGGCCCCGGCTTCGCTCTTGGCCCAGATCTTGCCCACCGCCTCCTCCGTGCAGCCCTCGCCCTTGGCGTGCAGCGTGACGGCGTTGCCCAGGTACCGCACCGTGTACGTCGGGTCCTCCTTGTTCAGCTCCACTTTCTGACGCCGGCCGCCGAAAACGCTGCCCAGGCGTTCCAGCGGGCACTCGGGCAGCAGGTCCGGGCAGGAGCGCAAGAAGCTGGCCAGCAGCGAGGCGTAGCCCAGCCCGGGGCCCAGGCTCTTCCCTTTGCACTTACGTTCATTTTCCACCAGCACGAACTTGCTCCGGCGCCAGGGCAGCATCCCCACCTCTCCCCCGCCGTCGTCTCCGGCTGCTAATCGCCTCGCCGGCGAACGGAGGGACCCCCAACCCCGGCAGGTTGGCTCGGGGGTGTCCCCCCCCAACGCCGGGTGTCCCTTTTTTCCCCCAGCGGGATCGCTCGGAGGAGGACGAGGATTCGGGAGCGAGCGGGCGCTGCGAGAGAGCGGAGAGCGGTGGCTGCAGGGACGCAGCTCTCCGTGGGCTGCTCCACCTCCCCGCGACGCCGCATCGCGCGGGGAGAGCCGCGGCGCGCACCCCCTGCCAAAACCGTGGAGAGGCAGGGGAAAGAAATAATAATTAAAAATTATGGAGATTTCTCTCAGAGCTCCACAAAATAAGGATGAAACGCAGCCCAGCCCCCGGCTCGAGACAGACCCCGAGCCGTGCCGGCTGCAGCCCCGCAGGGATGCGCCTCACGGAGGGGGGGGGGGGGAATGGAGGCAGAAGCCATGGGAATGATTTTGAAGAGCTTTGGGCACGGCTCCTGAGCCCGTCGCAGGGAAAAAGTGTTTTGTTTTGTTTTTTTTGTCGTCATTTATTGATTGATTTTTTAAACAAATCTGAATGTTTAGAGAGGAGTGGGTGCCGGATGAAGGCAGCAGCACGGGGGGGGGGGACACGGCCACCCCCGGGTGACACGGCCACACAGCACCACGGCCGCAGCAGGGCAGTCTGCAGGCAGCATGTGGGTATTTTTTGCCCTGCACCCCCTCCCCCCCCCCCCCTTTAATTTTATTTTTTTCCCCATTTTTTCCCACCAAGCAGCCCAGCCTCGTTGCTGCCGCTCCTGGGTGGAGGTTTGGGCTCTTCACCTGTTGCTTTTCCCTCCAGCTGAGGCCTGGGGAAAACTTCTGTAGGCAGGGTGGCGAAAAGAGGGGCTCGGGGGGGGGCGTTTTGGGGACGTTTGGTCTCTGCAGTAGGGTTTGAGGGGCTTGGGGATTTGGCTCTCACACTTTGCGCTGTGCCTTCCGTCCGATTTTGACCCCATGGGGCTCCTGGTGGGGGTGCAGCGGGGAAAACCCCGGGGCTGGGGGATCCCCAAAAGCCCTCTGCCCGCCTTGGGAGCAAAAACGGGGAAGAAAAGGGGGAAAACAGCAGCACGCACCTCCCTTTTTTTTTTTTTTGCCCATTTCCACTGCCCAGGGAAGCCATTTCCCAGCAGCTTTGCAGCTTTCCTGCGGTGTGAGGGGAAAGCAGCCTTAAAATAGCTGCCTCGCGGGCAGCGCCAGCCCCGCGGCCGTGGAAGCCTCGGAGGTTTTGCAGCCAAAATCATCAAAAATGCATGACTTTGTGTCATTTTTTTAAAATATTTTTTGTTTGCTTGTTTCAGAAGCCAGGGCTGCAGGTCGGTGCGCGCGCTTTGCTCCCAGCGTGAGGACGCTGCTGAGGACAGGGTAATTAATGAATCGCTAAAAATAAATGAGAATATAAAATCCTATATTATTTAGGAAGCCAGTCTCCCCTCCCCATGCTGCTCCCGCGCTGCCTCTGCAAGCTGCTGAGGGTTTTCCTTTGATCCGTTAGGTTTTGGGGGACCCCAGTGCCCCCCCCCAGACCGCATAATGGGGTAAATGCCTCGGGGCCAAGCCGCGGAGCGGAGGAGGAACCAAGCGTCTGGCTGCTCGGCGCCTCGACCGACCGGCCCTGCGAATAGCTAAGTGCCATCATTACGCTTCAGAGTGAACAAGCCCACGGAAGGTTGGGGGGGTTCTGATTTTCCCCACGTCTGAGGGAACCGGGCATGGGAAGCGGGGCTCAGCCGCTCATGGGGACGAGACCCCCCCCCCCTCGGGACCACCAGAACGGGGGGGGAAAATCGGGTTTTATCGGCAGGAGGCCGCGGGGAGGCTCTGCGGCAGCGGGGCCGGGAGCGCCGGGGAGGCAGACGGGCGGAGGAGATGAAAGCGGCTATTTTAAGCCTGCCTTTGGCTGGCGGCCTGGAACACGCCGGCTTGGCGTTTTCTCCCCCAAACCTCCCTTTATTTTTTTTGCACAGCTCGGGCGGAGGGAAGGAGGCGACGGCCTCGGTGCCTGTCGAGGGGACCCAGCTGCGCTGGGTTTGTTTGTGTTTGGTTGTTTTTGTTTTGTTTTTCCTCCCCCACGGGTGTCCGAATCGCGATTTTTTCAGCTTGTTGCCTGCGTAAATCCCGGTTCAAAGACGCGTTCGGCAGGCTTGGGGGTTTTTGCTTCCCGGGAGGGACATCAGGCTCGCCCATCCATCCTTCAGTCTCCTTCCCACCGCCACGGTCTCCCGCTGGCGGCTTTGCAGAAGGACGAGCGACCCTCACACGAGCCCCCGCGGCTTGTGCAGCGCCTGGAGCGGCAAATGTTGCGATGAGGCGTTGCTCCTTTTGGGGAGAAAGAGCTAAAAAGCCCCTTTTTGGCCTTAGAGGGTAAGCAGGGGGGGGGGGGGGGGGCCTTAGTTTGGGTTTCCTTGCAGCTCTCGATGCTCCGATCTCGTTTTTTTTCTCCTGCATCAGAACCCGCAGGGAATTCAGGTGCCGTGCTCCAGCCTGGTAAAAACGAGTCAGAAACGCTAAATAAGACCAAAATGCCCCCAAAACGCAGCAAACTGGACAACCCCCCCGCCATAAATCAGCAGGGGCCCCGACGCCCACCCTTGGAGGTGGAAAACCGGGAATTCGGCTCCTCCAGTACAGGAAGAACAGGAGGTATCTGTAATTAAAGAGCAATTTGCTCACGGCCGCCCCACGGCGGGGTCAGGGCTGATTCCCACGAAGGCTCTGGCGTAAAGGTGGCCCCAGCACCCGGCAGCAAATTTGGGGTTGGGGCTCCCAAAGGCTGCCACGAGGGCACCCTGACGAGCCACTCGATGGCATCTGTGCCCTTTCCTTCTGCGTGTCAGGCGTTAATTAAAAGGCAGGGGGGGAAAGGGGGGAGACAGGGGGAAAACGGGGGGACAAGGGGGGGACGGACACGACATTTGGGTTTGCAGCCAATTTTTTTCTTTCTTTACACCGCAGGAGAGCTTCGCAGGACGTCCCCCGTGGGCTCCCGTGACCGGATTCCTGCCGGGGAGGAAGGAAAAGAAGGCGTTGGGAAACGGCTCGGCGGAAAGAAGGTAAAAAAAAAAAAAGAACCAAAAAAAAAAGGAGAAACACGTAGAAAAAGAGGAAGAAATGAGAAAACGGGCAAAGAGAGGTCTACGGGCCCCCCGCGCCCCCCATGCCTCGGCAGCGGGGATGCTGCGGGGCGTGGGCCGGGCGCGTGCGGGGCGTTATCCCGTCGGGGCAGGGCACCCCGTGCCTCCTCCCGGGAAATCTTTAACCAGTGCAGGCGGCGCAGGCATGGAGGGCAGCGTGCGGCCCCAGGGCGAGCGCCTGCAGCTGCTGCTGCGCCGCTGCCGGGAGGCCAAGGCCTGTGCCTACTGCCCCTACAGCCGCTTCCCCGTGGGCGCCGCGCTGCTCACCGCCGGCGGGGAGATCTTCTCCGGTAAGGCGCCGCCGCACGAAGCTCCTTTCGGTTGGGTTTTGGGGGTTGGGTTGGGGTTCGGGGGCGCCCCGTTCCCTTCCCGCGTCCTGGTGGTGGGCGTCGTTCGCCGTCCCGGTAGGTGGAGGAGGTGAAAAGCGTGGTGGATGTTTTGGGGGTGTGGGGAAAAAGGGAAATATAAAGGAAGGGGAATGAGGAATGCGTTGGCTGGAGGCCAGGATGGGGCGGGACGCACGGGAAGGCATGGAAATGGCACTTTTATGTGTGTTCCCACCGTTAAAATAAAAAAAAATGAGTCTCGAGGGGGTGTCCCCGAGCCATGGGGGTGTCCCCGAGCCATGGGGGTGTCCCCAAGCCGTGGGGGTGTCCCCGAGCCGTGGGGGTGTCCCCGAGCCATGGGGGTGTCCCCGAGCCGTGGGGGTG
>NW_023304581.1:0-1681 GCF_011077185.1 Oxyura jamaicensis | reverse complement strand
GTGGGGGTGTCCCCGAGCCATGGGGGTGTCCCCGAGCCGTGGGGGTGAGCGGTGCCGGTGCTTCCCCGCAGGGTGCAACGTGGAGAACGCCTGCTACAGCCTGGGGGTGTGCGCCGAGCGCACGGCCATCCAGAAAGCCATCTCGGAGGGGCACACTCGCTTCAGGGCCATGGCCATCGCCAGGTGAGGCCGTGCCGGGCCGTGGTGAGGGGCGAGCAGCAGCCCCACGCTTCCCCCCCCCCCACACACACCTCACCCCGTCCCTGAGCCCTGTGCCCATTCTCTTCCCGGCAGTGACATGGGGACCGACTTCATCGTGCCCTGCGGCGCCTGCAGACAGGTGATGAGAGAGGTGAGGGTGCCACCGCCGTGCGGGGACCCCACAGGTCGTGTGTCCCCCCTCCCCAATACCACCCGGGGCTGTAAGCGGGGGGGGGGGGGGGGGGGCCCCGGGTGGGGGCCCCGCCCACCCCAAAAGGGGGGCTTCGCCCCCAACCCCCTGCCCCCCCCCCCCCCCCCCCCGCCCGGGGGGGGGGGGGGGGAGATGCAGCTTTGGCATCGGGCACCTCTCCCCCCCCTCTCCTCCCGCAGTTCGGCAAGGACTGGGACGTCTACCTGACCAAACCCGACGGCACCTACATCGTCAAGACGCTGGACGAGCTCCTGCCCCTCTCCTTCGGCCCCGAGGACCTGAAGAAGGTGTGAGCCTGCGTTCTGCCCTTCCAGCACCGAGGGAAAGGGGGGGCAGGGGGTGTTGCTCCCCAGTTTTCCCCGAATGCACATGGCTCCCCTGGGATGATGCGATGCAAAACGCTTTCCTGGTGTTACGAAGCTCTCCTGTCACTCCCTCTTGATTCAGCGCTGATGTGCCCCACCTCGCCGCGGGGGGGCACAGAAAGGCCAAATCAAATGGTAGAAATTCCCTGATTTTTATTTTTTTGGAAAAAAAAAAAAAACTCACGTCTGTGAGCACCGAGCTCTGCCCGGGCACCGCTCCAGCTCCAGGAGCAGCTCCACGAAAAGGAGGAGAATTTGGATGCAAAACCAGGGACAAAATGCAGCAATTTCAGCTCTAAATAAGAACAGGAAGCAAAAAGCTGCTGCCGGTCCCCAAGGTCAGCAACAGGCCATTTGGCACAGGGGCAGCTCCGACGGTGCCATGAGCTGTCACCGGTGACAGCACCCTAAGCCTCTCCTCCTGCCTGCTTCTCTCCAGCATGTTTGTGCTTGCTTTTCTTCTCTTAGTGGCGACAAAGAAGGAGTTCTGGGGGAGCCCACTGATTAATTATGCAATTAAATTATGCAGAATGAAAAAAAAAAAACCCACGGTGTGTTACTTTAACGAGCCGGGCTGTGCTCTGTGCACCAGTGCCCTATGCCCTTTGTGCCGATGCACCGGGCACCGCACACTTTGCACCGTTCACTGTGCAACGTGCACAGTGCGAGGCACACCGAGCACCAGCACACTGTGCACCACCAACACATTATGCACCCGTGCACTGTGCACCCACGCGCTGTGCACCGTTGTGCTGGGTCTGGCTGGGATGCAGTGCACTCTCCCTGCAGCAGCCCGTGCAGCGCTGCGCTCTGCACCTGTAGCTAGAGCAGCACTGGTGTCACACCAGCGGTGTGTCTGCTGCTGAGCGGTGCTGGCACAGCACCAGGACGCCCTCCAAGCCCC
>NW_023304580.1:1556-10500 GCF_011077185.1 Oxyura jamaicensis | reverse complement strand
AGTGGGGGCTCAAATCTGGGGCAAAACCGGGCTGGGGCCGCACGGCTCCGTGTCGCTGCCAGCCCCCCGCTTCCACCTCGCCCCCCCCCCCCCACCTTTTATTTAAGGAAAAAAAGCTCCGGAACGGGACGGACACTGGGGGAGGGGTTGGGGGGGGGGAGGCGCTTTCTTTTTTTTCAAAACCCATGTGTTTGTGTTTCTCGTGATCAATGTATAAAATAAAGGTCTATTTATCGCTACGGCTGATGCTGCGGGGGGGGGGCACTGCCGGGGGGGTCGGATTTTGGGGTCCCCCGGCGGCCGCTGGCAGCAGGGGGGGCTGAGGCTCCGCACGGCGGCGCCATCCCAAGGTTCAAAACAGAAAACTACAAACACCCAAAAAACCCCAAATGCTCCCATTTTTGGGTCCCCACCGCAGCCCTCCTCCTGCCGGAGCGGGGCCAGGGATCGGGTGGGGGCAGCCAGGGCCCAGCTGAGATTTTTTTTTTGGGCCAGCCGCCCAAAAAACTGGGGGATTTTTTTCAAAAAAATCCCTCCCCAAAAATCCCTCCAAATGTTGGGATTTTTCCCCCTTCCCGCTGCCCGCCTCCCACTCCCCTCCCCATCGCATTCTGTGCCCGCAAACCCCACCTTCGCCTCGCTGCTGCCCCCCAAACCCCAAACCCAAACCCCAAATCCTTTTTTTTTTTTCTCTCATTTTTTTTTTTTGCTGTTTTTTCTTTTTTTTTGCTGTTTTTTCCACCTCCAGCCCCTGCGGCGGGGCCTTGGCAGAGGCAGCGCTTTGGCCCTGGCCCCGGTGCCGGCGGTTCCTGGCCGGGGCCCTCGAACCCCCAAAACCGCGCGGACCCCAGGGCCGGTTAAACATAGCGCGGCGCCCGCCCGCTGCTGGGAAGCCCCAGCGCCAGGGGTGGCCGCGGCTCGGGGGGGGGGGAACCTCGGCCAAGCCTCGTGCCGAAGCGACGCCAACCCCTTGCCAAGTTGGGGTGTCCCCCCTTGTCCCCGTCCCCCCCCCAGCCGATGCTGCTCGGGTCACCGCCTTCGCCCGCTCCAAAGTTTGCTGCTGGGTTAATTGGAAAACGAAGCGAAGGTTTATTTAAAAGGTCGGGGGGGCGAGGGGGGGGCAGGCTGGTAAATAAATAAAGAGGCTGGCAAGAGGCTCGTGGCGCCCGCCGTGGTTTTTGGGGGGCTGGGGGTGCCCATCCTGGGGTGCTCGGGGGGGGGGGTTCAGCTCCACAGCCCCCTCGGGGGCTGCATCTGCGCGGCGCCGCTGGCTGCAAAGCCCCGCTCGGGCGTGCGAGGGGCACAAACGCGATTTGCACGTGCACGGTCGCACATCTGAGCAAGCAGCTGCAGCCAGGGCACCGTCTGCGTGTGCACGGTGCCACCTGCGCGGGCACGGCCCCCTTGGCTCACCCGGGACTCCGTTTGCACGTGTAGGGTGGAATTTGCATGCACAAGGCTGCATTTGCACGTGCAAGGCTGCATTTGCACATGCAAGGCCTCATTTGCATGTGCACGGCCTCCTTTGCTCCCAGGGCAGCAGCTGCACCGGCCAGATGTGCACACTCGGAGCCCCCCCCGCACACTCAGAGCCCCCCCTGCACACTCAGAGCACCTTTTGCTCGCCCCCGACACAACTTGCACACGCAGGGCACCATTTGCACCCCCGGAGCCGCTCTCTGGGGTCTCCCCCTACTTCTCTACCCCCCGACTTCTCAACAGCCGCCCCCCAAAGTGCACCCGGAGCCCCTCCCTCGCCGCCCCCTCCCCACGGGGCCCCCTCCCCAATTACCAGAGGCTAACGAGGGACGAGCAGCACCGGCTGCTGCCCCTTAAATCCTCATCGGCTCCGCTCTCCGTGCAGTGCTGAGCCCCCAGGCTGCTGAGAAGCCCCCGGGCAGCAAATGGCCTTAAACCGAAGGATTTTCCTAGGCCAAAAAGAGAGGAAGAAAAAAAAAAAGCCACAAAAGAGGCAAAACGACGCAGGGAGCGCCCGGTGAGTTGCCGCTCCCCCACCCGCGGGTGCTTTCCAGCGGGCCGCTCACTCGTGCCATGAGCTGGGTGCCGGGGTCGGTCTCAGCCGCGCTGCCCCCCCCCCCCTCGTTCCTCCGGTCGTTCTCCGGCCGCAGCGCCGAGCCCGAGCCCCGCGGCGGCCCCGGGCCGGGCGCGCAGCAGCGCTAATGACAGGGCGGAGCGCGGTGCTCACAGGGGCAGAGCCCAGCGCGCCGTGGCCGCCGAAACCGCGGGCGGCTGCTTTTGCTCCGCTGAGTCTTTCTTTTTTGCCTTTTCCCGGGCGCCGCTACCCCAGGAAAAAAAAAAAAAAAAAAAAAAAAAAAAAGGGAGGGGGCGGGGAGGGAGAGGAGGGAGGATTTAAAAAAAAATCCTCCCCATCGATGTTTTGCAAGAGATGCTCTAGCAGAGGAGGAGGAGGAGGGTGAGGAAGGGCAGGAGGAGGGGGCTGGCGGCGGCGGCGCGCCCGGCGGCGTTGCAGTGGGCTCGGTTGGGGCCGATGCAGGCGGCGTACGCCATGGCGTGGGGGATGTAGTTCTGCTCGTGCACCCCGTGCAGGAGGTGGGCCATGGGGCCGCGGGCGAAGACGGCCACGTCCTCGCCGCCGTGGGTCTCCTGGCGCAGCGGCACGGCCGACTGTGCCTGGTAGTTGGCGTGCGCTGGGCAGGGGTAAACAGAAAAACAAAACAATGACAAGGAGTTAAAAAGCAGCGATAGTTTGAACCGCCGCCACCGTTTCTGGTTGTTTTGCCCCCGGTGCACGTACCGAAATCCACGGCCGAGACGTTTTCGCGCTCGCCCCCCACAATTTTGTAGCCGGGGCCGTTGCCGTAGAGGATGGAGGTGAAGGGCTTGCGGTCCACGTCGCTCTGCATCGGCGCCAGACCTGGCAGTGGGGCACCGTCAGCATGGGGATGTCCCCGGGGTGTCCCCATGCTGGGGCTGGGGGGGGGGGGTCTCACCAAAAATGGGGTTCCCGCGGGGGGTGTAGCCGCCAAAGGTGAAGACGTGCGAGTGGTCGGCGGTGACCACGCTGAGCGTGTCCTGGGGCGAGGTGAGGCGGGCGGCCAGCCCGATGGCACGGTCCAGCTCCACGGCCTCGTGCAGCGCCTGCTTCGCCTTGCCCTCGTGGTGCCCGTGGTCGATGCGGCCGCCTGCAGCCGGCCCGGCCCCGCTCAGCACCCCCGTGCGCCCACTGCCCTCCTTGGTCCCCCCTTGCACCCCCAGCTCCCTCTTTATGCCCCCTTTTTGCATCCCCCATCCCATCTCTCCCCCAATTTGCCTCCCTTTTGCAGCCCCCCATCCTCCTTCCTCCCTTTACACCCCGACTTTGCATCCCCCATCCCCATTTCTGCACCTCCCCCTTGTGCTCCCTCACCCCCTTTTTGCACCCCCCATTGCTCTCCCTTTCACCCCTTGCACCCCCATTGCCTTCTTTATTTCTTTATTCCCTGCTTTGCATCCTCCTCACCCTCCTCATTCCCCCTTGGACCCCTGCTTTGCCCCCCCTCCCTTTATCACCCACCTTCAACCAGCAGGAAAAAGCCCCGGGGGTTTTTCTGGAGCATCCTGATGGCCACGGCCACCATCTCGGTGAGGGACGGGTCGGTCTCGTTGTTCCTGTCCAGCTCGTACACCATGTCTCCGGGCTCGAAGAGACCTGGGGACAGCAGTGCTGGGGGTGGGACGCCCTTTCCCAACCCCGTGCCGGGCGCTTTTTGTGCTGGCTCAAGCGTTTTGCCCAGCGCCGGATCCCCTTCCCCGGGCTCCGATTAGATAGGAGCCGAGGGATGCTCCCGGCCCTTCCTTCCTCCCACCCGGCCGAATCCTGCATCCCCAAGGGGCTGGAAAATTGCACCGGGGGGTGGGGGGGGGACGGACAAAAAAATTGCATCTGGGGGGGGCGGCAGAAATCCCAACCCTGAGGGGTCCCCACTGCACCCCTGGGGGTCCCTCCACATCCCCGGGGTGCTGGGGGCACCCCGGGACTCACCCAGGAGGAAATCAACGCGGCTGAGGTTGAGCGCCAGCAGGTCCCGCCGGTGCCACACGTACTTGGCGACCTGCGGGGGGGGGACAGAGCCCCGCGGCTTGTCACCTCCCAGGTGGGACCAGCCTCCGTCCCCAGCCCCGCAGCCGCCTTTTGCCCCCTCCCCAAAATATCTCCCGCTGAGGAGCAGCAGCAGCGGCTCTGCGGGTTTGGGGGGGGACACCCCAGCGCGGCCCCCACGTCCCCGTCACCTTCCCCGGGGGCTTGGTGTCGTGCCACGCCTGCACCAGGTCCCGGCGGTCCAGGCGGGTGCCCCGGTGCTTCTCCTCCTGCGGGTACTCCACGTCGCTGGCGTTTTTGGGGAACATGTATTTCCGCCCGCCGCCCAGGATCACCTGCGGGGGAAAAACCCGCTGCCGGGCTTAGAAACACAACTACAGCCTCTTTTTAAAATTATTTTTTCCCCTACAAAATAATAATAATAATGAAAGGAAGGGAGGCAAACCCCGAGGAGATGGAGCTGGGCTGGCGGGAGGCTGCTGGAGCATGATGTCCAGGAAAACCCTGGCGGTGTGCAAAGCCGGGAGAAAACACCCGAGGAATTTCACCTCACTAGAAATAACTCCGAATCTCTTACTATTAATTACGCTGAGGACAGAAATAACCATTTCCAGCAGCAGCTTTGGCTTTTTTTTTCCCTCCGCGCCGGGGGCGGCGGGCAGGGATGCTCCCTGCCGGGGTCCCCGCGTGAACCCGCCGGGACGGAGCCCCATCCCGCGGCTCCGGCTGTTTGCTTTGGAGCCCGAGGTATTTGGCTTCCGTTATTTATAACTAGGCAGAGATTTATTTTTTTGTATTCTCCCCCCACACACACACACCCCGCAGAAGGTGAATTATAAAGCAGCAAAACAACAACACCAAAATTATTAAGGGAAGAAGAGGGAGAAAGGGAAAAAAAAAATCTCTTCCCCACTATATAATTATTTCCAGCCTGGGACAGAGTTAAAATTATATTAAAGGGAAAAAAAACAGAAGAAGAGGCTATTAAACAGCTAAATAACAGGCTTAGATGTTTTGCTTTGGGGCTATTTTGAAGTACAGAAGCGTATTTATTTACAGGGCTGAATTTCTGTGCAAATCCACAATGAGGGGCAGAACTGAGGGGAAAATGCAGCTTTTTGGGCATGGGAAGCATGAGAAAGGGGTTTGTGTCTCAGCGTGAGAGCGGGATGTCTGCTGCGGTGCTGGCACCCTGCGCCCATGGGTGCAGCTGGGTTCTGTGGGCTGGGGGAAGCTGGGGTCGGGCACTGGGGGGCCCAGCCCCACATCTGCTGGGGGTCCTGCCTTTGTGCCCGTCGGTGGTCCCAACGGCTACTGGGGATGCTGGCCCCACGTCTTCCTGGGGGTCCTGACTCTGCACTCCCTGGTGGTCCTGGCCCTGTATGTACCTGCAGGCCTGGCCCTGGAGCCTTTGGTGGTCCCAGCCCGGCACCTGCCAGGTCCCAGCCCACCACCCATGGGTGGCCCCAGCCCCTCGTCCCCTGGAGCCCCAGCCCTGTGCCCATCGGCGGTCCCAGCCCAGCGTCTACTGGGGATCCTGGCTCCTCGCCCACCTCCCGAGGGTCCCAGCCCTGCGCCCAGCGGTGGTGCTGGGCCCACACCTCCTCCCTCGGGGTGGCCCCGGCCCCGCGCCCACCTCGATGTCGGGGATGTTCTCCACCAGCTGCCGCGCGATGTCCTTGCAGCCGCCCTCCAGCGCGTCCGGGGGCATCTCTCCGTCCGAGTACCAGTCGCGGTTGGCGGAGTGGGCGTAAGCGGCGCTGGGCGTCGCGTGGGTGACCCGCGTGGTGGTGACGATGCCCACCGCCTTGCCTGCGCCACGAGTTCATGGGATGGTGGGAATGGCCCCAAAACCCAGCGCTCCTGCCCCGTGCCCACCGGCCGCTCACCTTCATCCTTGGCCCAGCGGAGGATGGAGGTCACCTCCTGGCCCTTGGTGGTGTTGCAGCGGTCGCGGGTGACGCCGGCGCTGACGCCCACCGTCCCCTCGTTGGCTTTGACGCCGCAGAGGTAGGCGGTGGCCGTGCCCGCGCTGTCGGGCACCTGAGCGTTGGTGTTGTAGGTCTGGGGGGGGACAGGGAATAAAGCGACCCTCTGTCGTTATCATCATCCTCACCGTCATCATCCTCACCATCGCCCCATCCCGGGGCTTCCCTCCTGCTTTGCTTGGCCACATCCTGCCCGAGCGCCCCCTCTTTTGCCCCTCACAGCCCTTGATGTGTGTGTGTCATCCCCTCGCTGTGCTTTGATGGTTTCAGCCCTTTCTCAGCCCATTTTTAGGCAGGGAGAGAAAAGCCAGCAACTTTTGCACTGTCACAAGCATCCCCTGCAGAGATGGGGTGAAAGGAGGCAACCGGGGCTTCCAATTTAATATAAAAAAGCCTTTTCTTCAACAAAATAGCCCCAGGAGAAGGGAGGGGAGGGGGTCCCAGCTTCCCACGGCTGGGCAGCCTCGTCCTGCCCCCCCCGTTCCCACGGGGCCGAGCCCTGGCACGGCGGCCGGGCGTGGGGCGTCAGCCAGCTCCGCTTGCCCGCCCGTGACCTAATTTCGGCTCCGGTCGATGACGGCTGCCTGCCCGCGACCTTGCGGCGTGCGGCCCCCATCCTGCGGGAGCCAGGGTCCGGCCCCGGGGGCTCACCTTGGCCAAGGCGACGTAGGGGAACTTGTCCATCTCCAGCAGGCTCTCCTCGCCCTTGCGGTTCTGCAGCTGCCCCTTGAGGATGCGGGCGGCCGTGACGGTGGAGACGCCCATGCCTGCGGGGTGGGCGCCCCGTCACCGCCCCGCCAAGCACGGGCCAGGCGCCAAGAGGCGGCGTGCGCCCAGCGCAGCGCCCGGTGTAGTACGGTGCCCAACTCATTGCAGTGCCCGATGCTTCACAGCACCCAGTTCATCGCGGCACCCAGTTCACTGCAGCACCCAGTTTATTGCAGCACCCAAGTTGTCGCAGCGCCCAGTTCATCGCACCACACAACTTATTGCAGCCCCCAGCGCCTTGCGGCACCCGGTTTATCGCGGCACCCAACGCATCACAGCACCCAACACATCGCAGCGCCCTGCTTGTTGCACCACCCCGTTGTTGCACTGCCCCAACCTTGCAGCCCCCCGCAGTCCCCCGCCGGGGGGTCCCCGTCTCACCGTCGCCCAGGAAGAGGATGAGGTTTTTGGCCACGTTCTGGTTGAGGCGCTGGAGCCGCAGGGCGTCGCGCAGTGTCTCCTGCGCCTGCTGCCGCCAGTACTCGGGGTCCTTCTCCTTCTCTGCCAGGGCGCAGGGAGACCAGCGGGGCTCAGCGGCACCCAAACGCACCCGCTGCTGGGGCACAGCCCCCCCAAACCCCACCTACCGGGGACCAACGATGCCGAGCAGAGCTGGACCAGGAGGGTGAGGAGGAAACCCTTCATCGTGCCCTTCGATGCTTCTCTTTCTTGCACCAGCAGCAGGGGCTGGGTGGGAGAAAGCTGCGGGGGCTCAGCACCCTCCCCTCTCCATGCCTCAGTTTCCCCGCTCTGCCCACCCAGACCTTTGCCCCCGGGCTCAGCCAAGTGAGGACGGAGGGGACTGTCCCCTCCCTGCGCGGTCACGGCTGTGCCCCCACCAGGACGTGTCAGCCCCCCTCCTGCAGGGCGTCACCTCGCTGGCACCAACCGGGTTGGGGGATGGTGGCACGCCCCCCCTTGCCCCCGCCACCGGTGCCCCTTTGTCCACATCCCCAGCCCCGCTGCACGTGGTGTGCTCGAGGCATGTCGGGGTCCCCTCCACACGGCTGTGTCCCCATCGCGTGTCCCCGTCCCCATTGTGTGGCTGCGTCCCCATCAGGTCTGTGTTCCCATTGCACGCTGAGGTCCCCATCTTCCGTCTGTGTCCCCATGGCATGTCCCTGTCCCCATCACACCTCCCTGTCCCATTACATGTGTCCGTTCCTACTGCACATTGGGACCCCATCGTATGTCCCCATCCCATTGTGTCTCTGTCCCCCTTCGCATGTGTGTCCCCACCACATGCCCATGTCCCCACTGCATGCCATGTCCCCACCTCATGTCCCCAGCATGTGCCTGTGTCCCATTGCATGCCTGCATCCCCGTGCACATCTTTGTCCCCATTGCGTGTCCCCACTGCACATCCACATCCCAAGTGCGTATCCGTGTCCCCACTGCCCCTCCACGTCCCCACTGCCCCTCCACGTCCCCATTGCACGCCCGTGTCCCCATTGCAAGTCTGTCCCCACCACACGCCCGTGTCCCCACCGTGTCCCTGCGTCCCCCTGGTGCCCCCGCGTCCCCTCCGCATGCCCGTGTCCCCACCCCGTATCCGACCCCTGTTGTGCTCCCGTGTCCCCACCGCTCCCCCGTGTCCCCGCCGCGCGCCCCCGGCCCCCCGGCCCTGCCCGGGGTCTCTCCGGTGGCCGCGGGGGTCCCTTACCGCCAGCCCGGGGACGTCCCCGCACAAACTTGGGCGCTGTCGCCCGTGTCCCTCCCGGCCGGCGGAGCGGAGGCGGGCGGGGGACAGCGAGCCCTTAAATCCCCCCGGCCCCGGCCTTCGCCTCCTCCTCCTCCTCCCCTTCCTCCACCCTCTACCCCCTGCCAGCACGGGGGGGGGGGGGGGGGGGGGGGGGGGGGGGGACGCGTGTGGGGGGGTGGGAGGCAGCAAACTGGGCTTACTGGTGCCCTCTGCCGGGTTTTACTGGGAGGACTGGGAGGACTGGGGGGACTCGGGGGGGACAGGCGCTGCTGGGGGTGCTGAGCCCCCTGTGCGCGGGGGGGCGTCGGGGGAAAGAGGGGTGCGGCGGGGACAGATGTGTCCTGGGGGGTGCCTAATTCCCCCCCCCAAACCAGACAGCGAGGGCGGATGTGTTGCAACACTTTGGGGTTCCCCCCCCCCCCCCCC
>NW_023304580.1:0-1456 GCF_011077185.1 Oxyura jamaicensis | reverse complement strand
TCCCCCCCCCCCCCCCCGCCCCCAGCTGTGGACTCTCTGGTGTCTGCTTTGGGGTTGTGCTCGGCTCCGCCTCCCCTCGCCCCCCTCCCCTTTTGAGCAGACCCCCCCCAGCTGCCCCGCTCTGTCCCCGCTCACCCATGCAGACCCTCTCCCATTTTGGGGTCGGGGTGAGGGACTCGGGCCCCGCTCTCACCTCCGTGCCCCCGCCGGCCGCCTGCACCCCCGCGGGGATTTGCGGTAGGTCCTACAATAAACAGGAGGCTGTTTGCAGCCCGACACGTCCCAGCTCGCGGCTCCTCGTGCAACCGGCGCACGAGGACGGCGTGCTAAGGCCTGGCCACGCGCCCCGGCGTGCCGGGACACGGCTCGGGGTCAAGGCCCGGGGCCCTGCTTTCGGCCCCGGGAGGCTGCCGACCTCCCCGGCTTCAGTTTCCCTCTGGTGGGGACGGAGGCGGCCACGTCGCGGGGGGACCCGTGGGTGGCCGTGGAGCTCTCGGTGGTTTCCCAGAAGGTGGCGGCCTCAGCCCAAAAATCCGCTCCCCGAAGGCTTCGGGGTGCCACCGGGCGGGCCCCATGCGTGCGCTGAGCGCGTGGGTGCTCAGCCCCCCGGCTGGGGCAGGGGCTGGGGGCGGCAGCGCGGCCCCGTCCCCGCTGTCCCGTGGGAAGCCGTGCGGGACAGCTAACGAGGGACGGCGCGGTGCAGAGCTCGTTAGCCCTGCGCACAGAGAGCCGCGCCGTGGGGAACTCCTTGCTGCGAGCACAAAACCAGGCTCAGAGCGTGGGTGGGAAAAAAAAGCCAACCCCTCCGAGGGGCTGCTACACGCATGGGAGGACCGGCTGCACAGGGGCTGCGGGAGTGCCCGGGGGACCGTGCTCGTGTGTGTGCAACATCGAACGCTTGCACGGCCGTAGGGCTGCACGCCTGCATGCACACAAAATTGCAGGCTCGCATCCTTGCACCATCATGTGCTTGGATGCTTGCACGACTGTGAGCTTGCATGCAATCGTGTGCTCTGGTGCTTGCACAATCGCATGTGCACACGCCTGGCCAATTGCACGCTCGCCTTGCACAAGCGCAAGCAACGCTTGGCTGTTTGCAAAACCGCTTTGCCCAGACGCAGGCTCGCAGCCTTCCTTGCACGGCTGCGTCCTTGCACCCGTGTGCAACGGCTGCTTGCACACCCGGGTGCTCGAACAGCTGCACGCCCACGCACTCGCAGCTTTACGCACTTGCACGCTCGTTTTTTTTAATTTCCAGTTCCCCCGCTAATTTCGAGTCCCCCCCCAATTTCGAGTCCCCCCCCTCAGCTCCCAGTTCCCCCCCAGCTCCCAGTTCCCCCCCAGCTCCCAGTTCCTCCCCCAGTTCCCCCTCTCCCCATCCCTGCGCTGAGCGCACCCCACTTCGCAGCGGGGACCGCGTTCTCCCGGGAGGTCGCTCCTCGCCCGGCGCCCCCCC
>NW_023304579.1:14564-18738 GCF_011077185.1 Oxyura jamaicensis | reverse complement strand
TGGAGGCTGCGGGGGCGGTCGCGGCCCGGTTGCGCGGGGCCCGGCGTCAGCGCGGCGTCAGCGCGGCCCCCCCGGGGCTGACGGGCGCCCTCGCCCCCGCAGAGCCGGGCGCCGACCGCGTTCATGCGCAGCCCGACGCCAGCGCTCCCGGCATGACCTCGGGGAACGGGAGCTCTGCCTCCACCGTCGCCGGCGCTGCCCCGCACAATGGTGAGAACAAACCGCCCCAGGCCATAGTGAAGCCCCAGATCCTGACGCACGTTATCGAGGGGTTCGTCATCCAGGAGGGGGCAGAGCCGTTCCCGGTACGCGTGCGGCCGCCCGCGGCCTTCTCCTCCTCCTCCTCCTCCTCCTCCTCCTGCCCCGCCGGGACTCTCGGTGCGCCCCCGCGGCGGGGCCGGGGTCCCCGCTGACGCCCCTCCCGCAGGTGGGGCGGTCCTCGCTGCTGGTGGGGAACCTGAAGAAGAAGTATGCGCAGGAGCTGCTGGCCGAGAAACTCCCGCAGCAGGACAACACCACCACCACCGACTCTGAGATGGAGGAGCCCTACATGCAAGGTAGCGCCCGGCCCCCCGAGCCGAGCGCAGCGGGGAGGGGGCGCCGGCTTCTCCCTCCCTCTCTCCCCCGCTCCCCGCCCGCGGCTGAGCTGGCTGCGTTTCTCTCTCTGGGTGTCCCTCCGCGCCCCCCAGAATCCAAAGAGGAGGGGAACCCCCCGAAGCTGAAGTGCGAGCTCTGCGGCCGCGTCGACTTCGCCTACAAGTTCAAGCGCTCCAAGCGCTTCTGTTCCATGGCCTGTGCTAAGAGGTAACTCGGGGACCAGCCCCCTCCCCATGCACCCTTTGGAGGCCCCCCCAGCCCCGCTCTCTCACCCCCTCCCCTTGCAGGTACAATGTGGGGTGCACGAAGCGCGTGGGCTTGTTCCACCCCGACCGCAGCAAGCTGCAGAAACCCGGTGGCCCCCCGCACGGGCGCCGCCGCACCTGCAAGGTGCCCACCCTGAGCAAAGACACCAAGAAGCAGGTGAGGATGGGGGTGGGCACGACTCGTCCCCAAAGCTGGGGGAGCGCAGGCGGGCGAGCTCCGAGGCCGGTGCTGCCCGGTCGCTCCGTCCCGCAGACGCCGGTTTCTCTCCCGACGGGCTCGGTGCCTCTCTCTGTGACGGCGTCGCTGCAGCTCAACCACAGCCAGGAGGACTCGAGCCGCTGCTCGGACAACTCGAGCTACGAGGAGCCGCTGTCCCCCATCTCGGCCAGCTCGTCCACCTCGCGCCGGCGCCAGGGCGACCGTGACCTCGAGCTGCGCGACATGGAGCTGCCTGACATGCACATGCGGGACCTGGCAGGCATCGGGCACCGCTTCCTGCCCAGCGAGCCCAGCAAGTGGAACGTGGAGGACGTCTACGAGTTCATCCGCTCGCTGCCAGGTGAGGAGCGCGGGGTGGCAGGGGGTTGGAGGGACACGGACGGTTTTTGGGGTGGTACTGAACGTGGCCGCGTTCCCACAGGCTGCCAGGAGATCGCGGAGGAGTTCAGGGCGCAGGAGATTGACGGGCAGGCGCTGCTGCTGCTGAAGGAGGACCACCTCATGAGCACCATGAACATCAAACTGGGCCCGGCCCTCAAGATCTACGCCCGCATCAGCATGCTCAAGGACTCCTAGAGCCGGGGCCGCCGGCCCGCACGAACGCTCCTGGCAGGGTGGGGAGGGGGGACCTGTGCCCCCCCCCTCATCCCTGCCCAGCTTGGGGGGCTGCAGGGCGGGATGGGGAGGGAGGGCGGGCAGGGGGGGATCCACTTGCTGAGCACAAACAGCCCCGGGGCAGCCCCCCCTGTGCCCCGCAGCCAGGCCGGGGCGCAGCTCTGCTGCAGGGGTGTGTACATAGCCCGTAGCGATAGCTTCCCCTTGGGTGCGCCCCATGGGGCCGCCCCTTCTCCGGCAGGGAGGGCCCCCACGCCCCCGGAACGGCAGGGCGAAGCAGGACGATTGCCTTAACGTGTGGCCCTGCCAGGACCTGGCAGGGGGGATATAGCCCCCCAAGGGGCATTTTGGGGTGCCTCGTGGAGAAGGTGTTGCCCCCACCCTGGGCTGTTTTGGGGGCACCTTAGTAGAAGACGGCGGCGGTGTGGGTTCAGCCCCCAAGGCAGGTAAGGACCCTTCACCCCTCGCTGCCGCCGCTGCTGGCCACCGGTCTTTCTAAGAAAAAAGAGAAAAAAAAAAAAAGGAAAAACACAGAAACCACAACCCTTTTTTTCCTGTTTTTGTTTTTAATAAACACTGAAAAAAAAAACCAACCCCCTGCCCCCTGCATGCTTTATGTCCTCCTTGCATCCACCCACGCACTTTGTGGGTGGGTAAGCCGGCACATGGCACCCCCCAGGGCCTGGGGGTGCCTCTGGCTCTGTGGCCCCCGGGGCTGGGACAGGTGCCACCAGCTGGGGTTGTCCTTCCCTGGCTGTAGGGTGCAGCCACAACCAGCCCGAGGCCAGCAGGGGCTGGGGGAGGCAGGAAAGGGACCCAGGGTTGCCTGGGCTGGGAGTTGTCCCCCCTGTGTCACTGTCAGTGATGGGGATGGGGCTTATTGGTGGCACAGGAGGGCCTGGTGTCACCTCCATCGTCTGTTCCTGTCCTAACCCCTGAGGACTGGTCTGGGACATCCCTGTTGTGCTTGGCTGGAGAAGAGGCGGCTCAGGGCAGACCTCATTGCTCTCTGCAACTGCCTGAAGGGGAGCGGGGGGTCGGCCTCTTCTCACAGGTAAGCAGTGTTAGGACCAGAGGGAATGGCCTCAAGTTGTGCCAGGGGAGGTTCAGGTTGGAAATGAGGAGACATTTCTGCTCAGAAGGAGCGGTCAGTCACTGGGACGGGTTGCCCAGGGAGGTGGTGGAGTCACCGTCCCTGGGGTGTTCAAGGAAGGGTTGGACGTGGTGCTTGGGGACGTGGTTCAGTGGGTGATGGTAGGGGGTAGTTGGACATGATCTTGGAGGTCTCTTCCAACCTTGATGGTTCTATGACAGGAGGACCACAGGGGGCGGGGGACCAGCCCCAGGCGTGCTGCTGGGTGGCAGCCTTGAGGTGACCCTGATACCCCTGAGGGAGCTCAGGAGCTCCTCTCTGGCCCTCATGTCCCTGTTGGAGCCCAAAATGGAGTTGGGATCTGAGGGGAGCCACCAGGGAGGTGGCCACCTGCGTCCCTTCCGTGGTGCTGGCAGGCCCCAAAATCCCAGCGCCTGGGGCTGCACCTGGGCTGCAGGGCCCCAAAATATGTGAGCCCTGGATGGGGGTCCTGGAGCTGGTGCCCTTGGAGCCCGTGGCCATGGTGAGGACTCCCTGGAGCTGGTGGCCATGGTAGTGACATGTCCCCAGAGCTGGTGGCCATGGAGATGGCATCCCCAGAGCTGGTCACCCCGGTGAGGTGTTCCTGGGGGTGGTGCCCATGCTGGTGACGCACCCCAGGTGCTGGTGGCCATGGTGGCCACGTGTCCTGGAGCTGGTACCTGTGTGGTACCCCAGCAGTGCTGGGCTCTTTGCGTGTCCCCACCATAGCCCCAAGACCTGTGGGGGCCGGGGGCTGGAGCTGCTGCCTCCCCCACCCTCTGGGCAGCCGCCCACCAGCCCACGGTGCTCCGGCCACCCCCAGTCCCCTGGGGTCCCCCACACCAGCAACGAGCTGGTGGCCTTGGGGACATGGCCCCGAGGGTGCCTATCGGGTGCTCCATGGCAGCCCCCACCACTGCTTCCTTACCCCTGGCACCGTGCTGCCTCCCGGGCCCTGCAGGCCTGTCCGGGCAGGGAGCAGGCGCTGTCCCCAGCTGTCACCGGCTGGGGTGGCAAAGGGACCCTGAGGTGGCGTGGGGGGGAACCCCGGGCAGCCATCACACACCCACAGCCCGGCCAAAGTTTGCACGTACAGATTTATTAGTAGTAATTTTTTCTTTCTGTCTTTCACAACAGAGCGATACAAAGAGCAGATTGTTGTTTTGTTTTGTTTTGTTTTATTCTTCTTCTTTTTTTTTTTTTTTTTTTTTTTTGAAACAGGCGCCGGTTTGGGGGGGTTCACTCATTTTTCAACAGACCGCAAACGCTCCCGGCGAGGCCGCAGCCTCCCCCCGGCTTCTCCATGAACCACACTGCAAGACAGGGAGGAGGGGGGAGGTGTTTTTTTTTTTTTTTTTTTTT